>NW_028318467.1:3312500-3507500 GCF_062004578.1 Staurois parvus | reverse complement strand
ACACCGATCTTGGTTTGATTAGATAATGTAAGGGCAGAGGAGATATCCAGAGTCTGATAGACCCCAGATTTCTGGAAAAAATGCATGACAATACCCATTAAAGTTGTAGGGGGATATTTGCATTCCCTGTGATAGCATTAAAAGTGATAAAAAAAAAATGAAAGGGACAGTGTAAAAATAATAAAAAAAATCAAAATAACATTAAAAAAACCCTTGCACCCCCCCTTCCCCCATGCGCGCACACCTGTATGTGCAAACGTTGACCCTGTGGTGGTATGTAAGCAGCGGTTCCACCATGCATGTGAGGTATCGCCATGAACGTCAGATCAAGGGCAGTAGTTCTAACACTAGACCTCCTCTGTAAATCTAAAATTAAAGCTTGTAAAGGCTTTTAAAACGTTTCGTATGGATATTAAAAACATATGCAGTTTGTCGCCATAGCACGGGGCATGCGCAATTTTAAATCATGTCATGTTTGGTACCTATTTACTCGGCATACCATCATCTTTTATATTTTACCAAATAATTGGCCAATATATTGTGTTTTTGTGCATTAAAAGTAAACAAACTGTATTTTTTTTTTTTTAAATTTGCATTGTAAAAAATTGCTGCGCAAGTATTATGTGCCATAAAAAATTGTACCACCCACCATTTTATTCACTAGGGTTTCTGCTTTAAAAAAATATATAATGTTTGGGGGTTTAAATTACTTTCCTAGCAAAAAATACTGATTTGTTTTCATGTGAACAAAAAGTGTCAGAAAAGGCTTGATCTTCAGGTGATTAGAAGAGTGAATGATGTGTGGCATAAACTTCTAATGCTGGGCATAAAATGCCCCCAGCCCCCAAAACAACCCCTTTTTGGAAAGTAAACACCCCAAACTATTTGCTGAGAGGCATGTTGAATCAATAGAAGAATTTTGTTTTTTTACCACTAGTTGGAAAATGACAAAAACTTTTTTTTTTTTTTTTTTTTTTACACAAAATTGTCACTTGAATGATTTCATGTTCACACATGCCATGGGCATATGTGGAATTACTCCCCAAAATACATTCTGCTACTTCTCCCGAGTACGGGGGTACCACATGTGAGAGACGTTTTGGCAGTCTAGCCAAGTATAGGACCCCAAAATCCAATACGCACCTTCAGGCTTTTAAAGGGCTTTATTTCCTCATTACACTTTCTGACTACCTATCACAGTTTTGGAGGCCCTGAAATGCCAGGATAGCACCAACCCCCCCCAAATGACCCCTTTTTGGAAAGTAGACACCCCAAGGAATTTGATAAGAAGCATGGTGAGTATTTTGCAGATCTTGTTTGTTGCCACAAGTTTTTGGAAAATGAAGAAAAAAACCAAAATTTTTTCTTTTCTTTTTTTATATTTCAAAACCTTGTGAGAAAAAATGAGATCTGCAAAATAATCACCATGCCTCTTTTTAACTTCCTTGGGGTGTCTACTTTCCAGAAGTAGATCATTTGGAGGGGGTTAGTGCTATCCTAGCATTTCAGGGCCTCCGAAACTGTGATAGGTAGTGAGGAAGTGAAATGAGGAAGTTGCGCACCTTCTGGGTTTCAAAGTGGTCATTAGATTTCAGGCTCCTGTATGTGGCTAGGCTCCCGAAAAGTCTCATGTGGTATCCCCATACTCGGTAGAAGTAGCAGAATGTATTTTGGGGTGTAATTCCACATATACCCGATGACAACGTTGTGTAAAAAAAAAAATGTTTTTGTTTTTTTCCAGAAACTTGTGGGGAAAAAATAAATCTTCCATGGACTCAATATGTGTCTCATCAGATAGCTTAGGGTGTCTACTTTCCGAAAAGGGGTCATTTGGAGGTGTTTGTACTATCCTGGTATTTTAGCACCTCAAGAAATGTGATAAGCAGTCAGAAAGTAAAAGCTGTGTAAATTCCATTATCTATACCATAGTTTTTAGATCCTATAACTTTCACACAAAGCTATCGATATACACTTATTGGGATTTTTTTAACCAAAACCATGTAGCAGAATACATTTTGGCTTAAATTTATGATGAAATTTTAGTTTTTTTGGATAATTTTTTATGTATATAAATTTCATTTATGTACCGTGTTGTCAGTTAAACTAATGCAGCGCTGTATAGCAAAAAAATGGCGTAAATTGCAGTATCTATACCATAGTTTGTAGATGCTATAACTTTCACACAAAGCAATCAATATACACTTATTAGGATTTTTTACCAAAAACATAGCAGAATACATTTTGGCCTAAAATTTATAACTAACTTTAAGTTTACTATATATTTTTTTATAGCCGAAAGTAAAAAATATTGTTTTTCTTCAAAATTTTCGGTCTTTTAAAAAAAAAGTGCACAGGTGATCAAAAACCACCGAAAGAAAACTCTATTTATGTGAAAAAAGGACAGCATTGCATGACCATGCAATTATCCGTTGAATTAGTGCAGCACCAAGTAGCAAAAAGAGGCCTGGTCATGAAGGGGGGTAAATCCTCTAGAGCAGGGGTGGGCAACTGTGGCCTTCTTGCTGTTGTAGAACTACAAGTCCCATGAGCCATTGCAAAACTGACCATTACAAACATGACTCCCAAAGGCAGAGGCATGATGGGACTTGTTCACCAACAGCTGGAGGGCCACAGTTGCCCACCCCTGCTCTAGAGGGCAAGTGGTTAAGACAGTGCCACTGCAGCCAATTCCGAGATTGTATAAGTGTTTAAAAAGTGGCATGCTTGTATAAATGTTGTGCATGTGCAAGTGGTACCCTTGCAGAACAAAGATGACACCAAATCCCATACTATATTGGCACTGCTCCCCATGTAGGCTGGGCAGTCAGGGGGCTCTGCTTCACTGTCTCTTCCGTTATAAAGTCTAAAATTGTATGTATAGCCTGTTGCCCTCTCACAGAGGTTATACATTTTGACCCCAGATCTGGCATGCTTGCTAGGGGAGATACTGCTTGATTGTAAGGCGGCCAGTAAAATGTATGAGTGACTCTTCTATGCAGATGTTTTGCTGGGGTATATACATATCTGCAAATTTCTCAGTGAGGTAGTTTGAGGTGGCACATTTTGTAGAAGCGAGGACGACAGTGTGTGTTATCACTAAAATGCATGAAACGCATTGTCTCTATGCCAAGCCAGTGCAGCACACTGAGAACACGGGCATATGATGAATCAGGTCTGTGTACCGATATTGGTGCAATTCATTTTTTTTGTAATGCCCATGTTAAGGTTTAGGCCCAAAAAAGTTTTAAATTCAGAAACTGTGATAGGTTTCCACGTGAATTGTCTGGAAAGAGTTGCATTTCGGTGAGCAGCAATGTATTGTATGTATAAACTGCTTTGGCCCACAATCAGTTGATACAGATCTTCTTCTGTGAAAAACAGCTTAAAAAAAAATAAATCACGGGGAGTAGTTAAATTTGCTGTTTCCGCCTGAATTCCGCGTTGGACAATGATTGGGCTGTTGAATCTGTGGGCTGGCAATCAGGATTTGGAGAACATCTGGAAGGGCACTATGGGCTCTGCGCGACTGTGTTTGAATTCTTGGTGGTTTCAAAACGCTACTAGTGCTAGCCACCTCACCCGCTTGGACAGTACTTCTGGGATTCGCCATGTCACCATGAGATACAGGAGTGCTTGTGTGTAAAATGTCAGGATGTTCTAGGCCCCTGGATCTTGCCAGACCATAAAAGGTTAGTGCAGCACTAGTACTTGGACCCTGGTACATGTGAGACAAATCATGCATTCCTAGCATTTCATCTACCTGGAATTGGGTGGCAGATTCTGTCAGAGAGGCATCCCCTTCATTCTCATCTGACATGCTCAGAATCCTGTAGGCCTCTTCACTAGTGTACCTTTGTTTGGGACATTTTGGGCACTAAATTTACAGGTACCTAGTGGTGACTCACAGGAAAAAGAGCTCCTTGCTGCCAGGGACTGCTTGAACCACTAGAAATAAAATTCACCTGCTTGTGCTATCAAATATCAGGCCTGTTCTTTCTTACACTGTGATTTGGTGTACAATGTATCAGGTGGCAGTGATCTACTGACACTGCACTTGTTTAGGGAGGTGGTGGGGCGGGCAGAGAGGCTAAATGCAAGTGCTGGCAGTGAACAGGGCTGATCCTGCAAACACTGCATTTTTGGGGACATTATATTGAGGGGGCACTAGTATAGTTCTGTTTGTGATCAATATATTGATCTGTACAGACATTATACTAGCAATGATGGTGATCAGTGACCTGTAGCATGAGTGCGATAGTGTGCAGGCAATCTAACGCTGACTGACCCTGGCTGGGAGGGATGCTAACCAACCCTGACGCTATCTGACACTATCTGATGTCTTTAATGGCAGTAATACAGTGATCAGTGAAAAATAATGTACACTGACACTATACTAATGGCACTGGCTGGGTGATAGGGGTGATCAAAGGGTTAATGAGGGTGATTGAGGGGTTAAATGTGCCCATCTAAGGTGGGTGCAAAGTGTGCTGCTTCAACTTACTGTGTGGTGTTCTGTTCTCTTCCTAGACCCAAAAACACGCATGCATGTTTTTGGTGGACTTGTACTTTAACGTAAAACTTTTAACTTATATTTCTTATGATTAATTGATTATTTCCCCATATATTGTTGTATATTGTACATATTATGTTAACATTTTATGACACAAGCCCTTCAAAACCCATGAAATACATTGGCTTGTTTTTTGGACTTGTATAATGAAACCTTTTTAGACCCCCAACTATAGGTGTGGCTATCCTTTTCTCCTGTACTTCTTGACAATAAAAGCATTCTACAGCAATCACAACTGTGAACTTGATGTAAATCAAAGCCGAACTGTGGGAATTAGGCAAGTTATACCCTTGAGTGGGCTTCCCTCCACCTGCTCTACATTGGAGGGGGTTAAATGCTTGTTAAGTCTAGGGGAAGACAAAGTGGTTATTTTACTTACCTTACATCCTGCACCACAGTTGGGAGCGCATTAGAGAAGAAGAATTGCAGGACCAGTTGCATGGATTGAGGGAACCTGATTGCTGAAACGGGTAGTAAGGTAAGTATTACTCTGTATTCCAGCACCCTAGAATGAATGAATAAATGAACAGTTCATCCTTACAGTGGGTATTCATAGGCCCTGGGTTATAGGCTCATTTCTTTAGGTGATTGGACACTGGCAAGCTTTTGAGGTCATACCCCCTGGGTGCCTCCCCTTTTGACCCTACTCCACTTTTTTGAGTCATCAGTTTTTTGTCAGCATTCTATGATGATGGGCCTTCTCTCCCTTACAGAGAAATCACTCTTACTTTAACTAGTTTTAATATTTTAACTTTTGGATTCTTCAATCAACTTTTCCGTCAACTCCTTCACTAACTCTAGATACCACATGAGAAGCAGTGCATCTGGATTGGTACATCCTGTAAAACCCTGGGAGCAATACCCAGACCCCACAGCATCGAAACTACCTGTAGTGTTTCAGGCAATGGAACCTGCACGGGCGCTCACCTCAGTACTTTGTGCAACACCTATAGTCAGCAGCAGGGTGCTATACAAGCCCAGGGCCATGGTCCATCTTTATGGAATCCAAACCCTGAAGACCCCATTCAGGGTGTGCCCTCTCTGACAGGTGAAGCCCAGACCCTATATAGGGACCAGTGACATGGACAAGGTAAGACAGGTATCACTGAACCGTTACTGGGGTTATGCTTGGAATGTATTCCCTTTACAGTGTAAACTTTCCAAACTTTGCACTAAAATCCAACTAATCAGAGCTTAGACGTAGACCTAGGTGCAATATCACACCACTCATTGCACACTTTAATGCCACTTCTTCCTAGAGCCTTTATAAGTTTCTCAGGGACTTTCTGCCACCCTTTTGCCATGAGGACTTTGCTACAGGACTTTGCTACAGGACGGTTTACACCCGGGTTGCTGTATACTCCTCCTAGACATGCTTACCCTATGTTTTGCACCTTATTCTGTAAGTACCTGACAGGAAAACAACCCCTCCCATAGCTATTGCAGAAACCAGACAAAAGTGAGCCATGATGAAATCTCAAGCAAACATTCACTGTGTTGAAGGCCTGCACACTACTCAACAACAGGGTGATGATTATTTTTGTCCATTGGAGCAGGACACAATTTTAACATGATTCTCTGCATTGAACTGTAGTTTCATTTCAGGCATGCAAAAAGCACCCTACTTTACAAAAGCCTATTTTTATGTACACTATATTGCCAAAAGTATTGGGAAGCCTGCCTCTACATGCATATGAACTTTAATGGCATCCCAGTCTTAGTCTGTAGGGTTCAATATTGAGTTGGCCCTCCCTTTGCAGCTATAACAGCTTCAACTCTTCTGGGAAGGCTGTCCACAAGGTTTAGGAGTGTGTCTATGGGAATGTTTGACCATTCTTCTAGAAGCGCATTTGTGAGGTCAGGCAATGATGTCAGATGAGAAGGCCTGGCTCACATTCTCTGCTCTAATTCATTCCAAATGTGTTCTATCGGGTTGAGGTCAGGACTCTGTGCAGGCCCGTCAAGTTCCTCTACCCCAAACTCGCTCATCCATGTCTTTATGGACCTTGCTTTGTGCACTGGTGCATAGTCATGTTGAAATAGGAAGGGGCCATCCCCAAATTGTTCCCACAATGAAATTGTCCAAATGTCCCCTTCACTGGAACTAAGGGGTCAAACCCAACCCCTGAAAAACAATCCCACACCATAATCTCCCCCTCCAACAAACATTACACTTGCCACAATGCAGCCAGGCAAGTTCCCTTTTCCTGGCAACCGCCAAACCCAGACAGGTTCATCGGATTGCAAGACAGAGAATCGTGATTCGTCACTCCAGAGAACACGTCTCCAGTGCTCTAGAGTCCAGTGGCGGCTCTTTGTTATAATACTGTGGAATATTTAGTTGGAAGGAAATTTCACGGATGGACTTATTGCACAGGTGACAACCTATCACGGGACCACGCTTGAATTCACTGAGCTCCTGAGAGTGACCCATTCTTTCACAAATGTTTGTAGAAGCAGTTTGCATGCCTAGGTGCTTGATTGTGGCTATGGAGGTGATTGGAACACCTGAACCCAATGATTTGGAGGGGTGTCCCAATACCTTTGGCAACATAGTGTATCTATGTCACAATTTCTGAGCAACGAACAACTTTAATACAGCCATCTTTGTCTGGGACTTCAAAATGCCAGACCCTTTCTCCAGCTCTTCTGTTTCTACCTGAGTCAGATCTTGATATGCCTGGTTTAGAAGGGTGTGTTTCTATGCCTAGTGTGGTCAGTGTGAAATTTGAAAGCAAGTGGACTGGCAGGCCCTCCAGGTATTTCACACAAAGGCAGTAATACAAAGAAAACCGGTTATTTTTTAGTACATGTTATAGCAGACATATACCAGGAATATGAAATGTTGAGGTAATATACTCTTCTTTAAAGGCTCTCCTTTCACTTGCAGGCCAAGCTCTGTAGCCAACTATTGCTTCAATTTCTGTCTGTCAGACTGTAGCTAACTGGAGTAGGGCAGGGGACAACCATCACAATCCTGTATTCCAGGACTGCATTAACTGAGCAATAACAGCATTTACCTTCTGCTCTTTTCTTATGTGTGGATGCCCAAGAACAAGTAATTCCCAGAAAGGATCTTAGCTCTATTCACATGCACAGTATTTTTTGCTCAAAACCTGGACAGCTGAAGCTGACCTTAAGACACCTCACACATATCCCCTTTTAAAAGAGGACATTTTTGGGGAGGCACTAGACAAATATATAACAGATGTCACAGGAGAAACAATTCTATTTCCACAGCAGAAGATCCCCAAACCCCCTCCTTAGGAGCCTCTATCGCTCCACTCCTTTTTAGCATAAAGACATAGGCCATAAAGTTCACCAAGTGTTTCACAAAGCTCTCTTCCCAATGAAGGTGTGCCCTCATTCTTAAGAGTGGGGGGACTTTTGCTACAGTTTGTCTTCCTCTGTATAATGGGCATCCCAGAGCTGCGGGTTCAAACAATGGTTTCAAAGGGCTACAAAATAGTCCAAAACTCCAACTCCTCATCTCTTCCTTTTCTCTAATCAACCAAAATCTGCCCAAAGGACCAGTAGAATGGCAGAATGCTCTGAACCATCTCTGCTCCCAGGAGTAGTTGTGCCAGTATCCCTGCAACACAGGTTCACATTCTTTTATTCAAACTTTATCTTGGTACCAAATGGTACCAAACTCACTTGGGTGATCAATTTTAAAAAAATCTGCCTTCCAGTCTTCTCTTCACCTGGGATTCTTGGGTCTGGTTATGGACACATCCTAAGCAAAGGTTTTCCTTCCAGAGAAGAAAATTATCTCTATGAGCTCACACTCAAGAATTGGGATCAAATAAATATCCCATGATAAGATTCTCCATGAGGGTTCTAGGCCTCATGATAGTATCCTTCAAGTCTGTATCATTCACCCAATTTCATTCAAGATCACAACATCTTGTCAACCTGGAACAAGCATGCTCCTTTGTTCAACCTACCCATGGTGGATATCCAGCCTGTAGTATGCCTGTAAGGAAGGGTGGATACTCGCCAGTACAAGGAAACCAGTGCAGGCCTCTGTGCATAACACCCATATCTCTATGCTTAAGGTAAATGCCAGATGTGCGCTGGTATTGGTGCCTAGTGGCCTAGATCAACTGAACTAATGCAGAAGGAAGTTGCTCAGTGGTCATCAACTTGTCCTTGAGACCTGACCTACTGATTCTGCCTTTGGACATTTGCCTTGTACCATGTTTGCCTGACTGTTACTGACCTTGACTTATTACTTGGACTCTTTTGTTACCTCCTGATTCGGTACCATGCTGGCTTGCTGTTACTGACCTAGCTGGTTTCCTAGACTCTATCTTTGTCTCCTAATCCAGTACCATGTTGTTCCTGTGCCTGGTTGCTGCTCTTTGATCCTCAGCTTCCATCTATACACAAACATGAAAAGTACATGAAAAAAGTTGTTAGTTGATGGCGTGATAGGCTTCCCTGAAGAGATGAGTTTTTAGGGATTGCCTAAAGGCAGCCAGAGCAGGAGACAGCCAGACAGATTGAGGTAGAGAGATCCAGAGGATGGGAAACGCTCTGGAGAAGTCCTGTCGATGAGCATGTGAAGAGGAGATAAGGGAGTTTTAGAGCAGGAGGTATTGAGAGGAATAAAGAGGACAGTTTGGGTGATATTTGGAGACAAGATTGGTGATGTAGCTCGGGGCAGAGTTGTGAATGGCTTGGTATGTTGTTGTTAGTATTTTGAATTTAACTGAATGGGCAATTGGAAGCAAGTGGAGGGATTGACAGAGAGGGGTGGCAGACATTGAGTGGTTGGTAAGGTGGATGAGTCTGGCAGCAGCATTCATGATAGACTAAAGAGGGGATAGCCAATGGAGAGGTAAGCCTATGAGAAGGGAGTTGCAATAGTCAAGGCGAGAGATAAAAGGAGTGAATGACTATCTTGCTGGTTTCATTAATTAAAAAGAGGCAAATTTTAGAGTCTACAAGCTTTTGACAGCAATTGGATTTGGGGCTGAAAGGAAAGGTCAGAGTCTAGGAATACATTGATTCAGTTCTGATTCAGCCAGTACCTTCAGCACTCGTGCCACTCTGTGTCCTCACAATCTCTTATCACATTCAGGAGTGTTGAGCAGAAGGTGCAAAGAAAAGCTCCCTCATATACTCAGTCTTCGCCTGGTATGGGATAATGCCCAAGACAATCCTTTACTTCAAAGTTGGTATCAGTCTTTCACCTCAATAAAGACATAGTCCTATCATCCTTATACCCTGCTGAAAAGCACTCAAATGAAATTGCTCTCCATTGCCTTGACCTAGCCAGAATCATAAAATTCAATGCAGCAGCTTCAGTCAGGAAGACTGATTTTCTGTTTGTTCTGTGCCTGGGACCTTGCAGGGGACATTCTACTGCCAAGCACACCATCACTTGATGGATAAAACATCTGATCGCTAAAGCTTACACTCTCAAGGACAAGCTGCCTCCTGTGCTTTTATGCACCCACTCCACCAGGTCAGTTTGAGTTTCTTGAGCATTCTGGCTCCAGCCCTCCATAGCCCAGCTTTGTCAGGCTGCCATCTAGTCCTCTGTTTATACTTTTTTCAAAGTTCTACAAGGTATACATCCAGTTTTCTGGGGTTGCAGATTTTGACCTCAGAACTCTTGCAGCAGCACTCTAATGTTGGGTCTGTTGACCCTGGTCATTGCATCTGTCGGCACAGTTCTGTTTGCCTAGTTGTCCACCCTTTCATTGCTTGGGGATGTCCCCAAGTGTATGTGTACTCAGCCTATGTCCTGTGCTGTTCGATCAAGATAAATCTGCATCTCTGGTAGGACTTTGTGTGTCTATGCTGCAGAGGAGACTTTTACACAGGCAGGAGAGACACCTATTGTAGAACATAGAGCAAACAGTGTTAGGCTGTCCTCCATCCACTAGGGGGGCACTGTGCATGTGGACTTCTAGAGACTCTGGAGAGAAGTGTAGAGGATTGTGAGAAGTGTAGTTTCTACAGATTGAACTAGGTTCACATTCTAGAGGAAAAGACTTCAAGTACCAGAGGCACTGAGGCTGCAAAGGGAAGACTAGACCTGAGTGAAAAAGAGACACAGTGGCAGCCATTGTGGAACATTTGCGGTTGCCTTGGATGCTGGTTGAGCCTGCTGCCTAATTGAGGAGCTGGCCGCTGAAGATACTGACTGGGGTACACTTTTTCAGTGAGCAGAAGGAAATTCCCCACTGACACAGAGTGGCGAGAAGCTGCTGATTGCCCTGCCCTTCATCTTGATAAAAAAAGGGACAAAATTGTCCTCCAGAAATACAGTGGCTGCATCAGTACCACTCCACCAAAACAGTTGGGCCCCAAGAAGGTGGCCAGCAGAAGAAAGAAGATAGCATATTTCTGACTGCTGAACTGTAATTGCGTTATTTACACTACTGTGCAAAATTTTAGGCAGGTGTGAAAAAGTGTTGTAAAGAATGCTTTCAGAAATAGAAGTGTTTATAGTTTTATTTTTATCAATTAACAAAATGGATAGTAAATAAACAAAAGAGAAATCTAAATCAAATCAATATTTGATGGGACCACCCTTTGCCTTCAAAACAGCATCAATTCTTCTAGGTACCCTTGCACACAGTTTTTGAAGGAACTCGGAAATTAGGTTGTTCCAAACATCCTGGATAACTAACCACAGATCTTCTCTGGATGTAGGCTGCCTCATATCCTTCCGTCCATGTAATCCCAGAGAGACTCGATGTTGAGATCAGGGCTCTGTAGGGGCCAAACCATCACTTCCAGCAGTTCTTCCTTACATTGAAGATATTTCTTAATGACATTGGCTGTAGGTTTGTGGTTGTTAGCCTGTTGCAGAATAAATTTAAAGCCAATCACATGTCTCCCTGATGGTATTGCATCTGCCTGTATTTCTCAGCATTGATGACATCATTGATCCTGACCAAATCTTCAAAATTGTGCAAATGCAGCCCCAAACTTGCAAGGAACCTCCTCTTCATTGTTGCCTGCAGATACTCATCATTGTCCTGCTGTTCAGCCCTTTGGCGAACAAACTGGCTCTTGCTAAAGAAAAATATTTCAGATTTTGACTCGTCAGTCCAGAGTACCTGCTGCCATTTTTCTGCACTCCAGTTCCTATGTTTTTGTGCATAGATGGATGTGTCTCTTAGCCTTGTTGCCACGTCAATGGTATGCTTTTTTGGCTACCGTTCTTCCATAAAGACTACTTTTGGCCAGACTTTTTCAAACAAAAGATGGGTGTACCTGGGTACCACTGGTTTCCACTAGTTCGGTGCTGATGGCACTGCTGATATTGATGTGTCTTTCATCTGCTGCATAACTGTTCCTTGAATCAGAATAAAATACATGCAAGAAAAATAAGATACATCCTGTTTGTGTTTCTCCTTTCTTTCACAAGTGCAACCAGTACCCGCTGGTTTTGAAATGAATGGCAGTCTCAGCCTGGGCTCCCCCAGGCCACGCCCCCAATGCATTTTATTCCACCCCTCAGAGTTTATTCCCCATGATTAAACTGCAAGGAGCAGAGTGAAATGCTTTGGGGGCATGGCCTGGCGGGAGCCCAGGCTGAGACTTCCATTCTATTCTAGTGGATCTGCATAGATGTGTGGCTTTATTGGGATCCATCCATTGCACACCAAATATCGGTTTGATTTAAACTTTTTTTTTTTTCTGTTCGCTCACTTTGCATTTCGTAAATTGATAAAAGTAAACAGTATTTCTTAACACCTGCCTAAAACTTTTGCACAGTACTGTATATGCATCTCCTCCTAGTTAAGATTGCCCTATACATGGTTCAGGAGTTGTGTTCTATAACAATTATTGATTCTTCAGCATATTACCCCTATTGTTGAATCGTTACAGTATATTTCTGTTCCTGTTTAACCAGTGCAGTATAATTCTCTTACTGTTGACTACAGTATATTTATTTACTCTGTTGCAATATACAAAATTTTCTATTGCTTAACCAGTTGCTGTGTTCTAGTGTCTGTGCACCTCGAGCCTCTGGGGTGTATATACCTGCAGTAAACATTCCCCACCAAGCCAGATGTGTCAGAATGTGGGCAGTGTCTGCAGAGCCAAGGGCACGGGAACAGGGGACCAAACACATCAAGCAGCTCCTTTGTGGCTAAGCACTACATGTAAATTCCATATTTTAGAATAGAGTGCAGGAACAGACTACCCTCCTTAATCCCTTGACGCCGACAGTACACAAATATGCGGCCTCTCAGTGGCTGGGTCTTGACGCCGAGCAGCCGCATATTTGCGTACCATTTGAAAACACATGCGCTGAGAGCGTGCGCCCTGTGCGCTCACAGCACATATGTCGGTGTCTCATGGAAAGGTGCAGATCTCCCCTTGCGATTGGGACCTTTTCCGATCATGTGACCGCCTTGACAGCGAATCACGGCGATCACATGACTCTAAAACTGTGCCCCGCTTCCTGGCATCTGAAACCTCATAAAAAGCGCCGGGAGGCGCCGGCGCCAAGAGGTTAAACTCTCCTTGTTACTCTTCATTGCTTGCTACAAAACTGAGGACTAGGGTAGGGTTATATGGGCAGTATCCGATCACCTGAAGGAACGAGCTTATAAACCATGTATTCTAAGATATGGCATTTACAGGTAAGTCACAATTCCTTTGTTTGTTATCTTAACCCCTTGTATAGGAAATCTGTCAGTTTACTTCATTCTTAGAGGGGCTGCAATCATACGTGATATCCTATGATTGGTAAAAGAGGAACTTCCCTGCCACAGCATGAGATGCTATTCACCACAGACTTTGGTTTTTTTCCTGCAGATGGCTTGGCTTGTTTTCCCTGCCTCATATGATGTATCTTGTCAGTTAATATATTACATGTATGTTACTTTTTATTAAATCGCAACTCCACTTGGGGCAAAAAAATCTCAAAAGATTAGTCCCCAGCCTTTGTCTGCTATACTCACCATAACTGTGGTGCTCTTTCTCACAAACTTGCCAGCTCTCCATCATGTTCACACTAGAATGCTGAGCTTATATGCATTCCAGAGACATGCGTTAAAGTAAATGCACCGTAACTAACTTCACCCACAACAATGGGTCATAGGAAACATGCCTTTGGAAAAAAAAATGCAGAATCACACACATATATGTAAATGCATCAATACGCATGTGACTGCAAGCTAACAGAGAAACACTTAGTAAAGCTTTTTTATGTGCGTTATAGTGTAAATGGGCCCTTAGGGATACAGGAATTAGTACAAAAACATAAGCACACCCCAATTTAACCCCGCCTCTAGCCAGCATGCTTCCTAAGACACTATTTTTTTTTTCTAATCTCCTAGAGGGAAGAATATTTTTTTCTCCAGCTATGCTGAGAGAAATCTAACTTTCTCTCAGCCTGACTTTGGAGTGCCATACCTGGAATCTGCAGGACTGGATGTGCTTGACTAGCCTGGAACGTGACTTTTGGGGCACTGGGTACTGCATTGTGGTGCTTTCCAGATGTGACTGTAGTGGTAACAGTTAGCCATGGAGTAGTTTCCAGATCTAGAGAAAAGGCACAGCCCCAAAACCTACCTCACTTACTACACCAATGGGCAATTTCCTGCCACCACTGGCTTCACCACCATAAGGGTTAATGTTGAGGTATTGAGTGTTGACGCCATCAACTGGATCTAAACTTTAATCCCATGCAATCCATACATGGCACTTTGGTTGCACTGATGGGATGCTGATTATCTATCCAAAGAGAATCTTACTTGGTTGGTCTTTTAGGGACATCCTTTTTTTGGCCATACACTGCTCACCATGATCAGTGAGGTCTTGGGAGGCCAGAGCATTTTCCTGCTCAGCATAAGAGATCTAGGCATACAGTGGGGAAAATAGTTATTTGATCCCCTGCAGATTTTGTAGGATTGCCCATTTACAAAGATACAAAGGGTCTATGATTGTTATCATAGGTGTATTTTAAATGATAGAGACAGAATATCAACCAAAAATCAAGAAAAAACACATGATACAAATGTTATAAATTGAGTTGCAGTTTAGTGAGTAAACTAAATATTTGATCCCCTACCAACTAATAACAATTCTGGCTCCCGCAGACTGGCTATGTGCTCATGTGGTACACAGATTAGCCTTATCAATTTAAGAATATACTTGTTATGTGTATAAAAGACACTTGTCCACAGAAGTCTTTCTTCCATTCAAACCTCACTATCCTAGGCAAAAGAGCTGGCTCAGGCTGTCAGAGAGAAGATTGTAGACCTGCACAAGGCTGAAATGGGCTACAAGACCATCAGCAATAAGCTTGGTGAGAAGGAGACAACTATTGAAGCGATTATTTGCAAATGAAAGAAATACAAAATAACCATCAATCGCCCATGGTCTGGAGCTCCATGCAAGATTTCACCTCATGGGGTAAGGATGATCATGAGAAAAGTGAGGGATCAGCCCAGAACTACACGGGAGGAGCTTGTGAATGATCTCAAGGCAGTTCAGACCACAGTCACCAAACATACCATTTGTAACACAATACGCTGCCATGGATTGAAATCCTGCAGTGCCTGCAAGGTCCCCTCCTCAAGAAGGCACATGTAAAGACCCTTCTGAAGTTTGCCAATGAACATCTAAATGATTCACAGAAGGATTGGGAGCATGTGCTGTGCTCAGATGAGACCAAAATTGAGCTCGTTGGCATTAACTCGACTCGCTGTGTTTGAAGGAAGAAAAATGACCCTGAGAACACCGACCCTGAGAACACCATCCCTACAGTCAAACACGGAGGTGGAAACATTATGCTTTGGGGCTCTTTCTCCGCTAAAGATACAGGCCGACTTTGCCGTATTGAGGGGCCAATGAATGGGGCCATGTATTGTAAAATCTTGGATGAGAACCTTCTTCCCTTAGCCAGAACACTGAAGATGGGTCGTGGATTGGTCTTCCAGCATGACAGTGACCCAATACATACCGCCAAGGCAACAAAAGAGTGGCTCGTTAAGGTAATGGAGTGGCCTAGCCAGTCTCCAGACCTTAATCCTATGGAAAAGATGGAAGGAGCTGAAATTTCAAGTTACCAAGCGACAGCCAAGAAACCTCAAGAATTTAGAGAAGATCTGTAATGGACCAAATTCCCTCCTGAGATGTGCACAAACCAACTATGGTAACCAACTACAAGAAACATCTTACTTTTTTGTGCTTGCAACAAGGATTTCTGCACCAAGTAGTAAGTCATGTTTTGCTTGGGGATCAAATACATATTTTACTCACTGAACTGCAACTCAATTTATAACATTTGTATCATATTAAAATATACCTATGATTAAAATTATAGACCATTTCTTTGTAAGTGGGAAAACTTGCAAAATCTGCAGGGGATCAAATAATTATTTTCCCCACTGTAGGTCTGCTAAACCCACCGTTCTCCTTTTATCTACACATGCAGTGGTTACCTCCAGGCCACCTGAGTCTGACTGCCAAAGGGCTCAAACTCAAAGGTCCGCTAGTCTTTCTGGAGAACTTTCTTCATGAAGACGTACCCCCACTTTATATAAGAGCGAGGCTGATTGTGCATTCTAGTGGGTCCTTGGATAGTTTTACCTCTTTGGCATTCCGGTGCAGAAAGCACCCTTTTTGCCCACAGATTAATCCCTTGCCTCTGGTGCCTCCTTTTGTTGCTCCTTTATTATTTCTATTTCAATATTTTTATTAAAGAAGTTTTTGTTTTTATAATACAACAAGCTCATGATACGCCCACGCAGGGGTAGAGCAGAACAATAACATACATAAGTCAGCAGGGTGTATTAGCCAAATAACGGACTGTCCAATGACATCAAGGAGGGATGGCAAAAAGCTGAACCAAATAGTAGGAGCAGCAATCCATCATACTACCGGAAAAAAAAACAGAGGAAAAACCCCTACCGAGAAATATCAACTCAGAACATACGGAAAAGGAAGAGGAAGAAAGAACAAAAAAAAAAACCCCAAACTGATAGAAAAAAAAATATAAAAACATAGAAATAAATAAGGAAGAAAGAAAGATTCAGAGAGAAAACATGGAAAAAAAGAGCAGAAGAGTCACAGATCCAGGGCTAGCACAGGCAACGACTATAAGAGGCCATAGCTAGTAGGAGGCAGGGAATAATGTATCCAAGGTTCCCAAACCTTAAGGAATCTCGGATGAGAATCTTGAATGCTAGACATCTGTTCATTGATCAGCATAGCATTCATTCGGGTCTTCACCCCCTGGAAGACAACCGAAGGGGTTCCCCAAGCTTGAGCTATAGCACGTTTGGCCAAAATGAATAGGTAGGATACCAATTTCTGCTGAGACCTAGACAGACCCAAAATTGGGCAATGCAGGAGGGCCACCCTTGCAGCCCTATGGACCGTAATATGACATAACGTTTGCAGCAATCCAAAAACCCTAGACCAGAAGCCTATCAATCGTGGGCACAACCACTAAATGTGCAAGACATCCCCACGTACACCACAGTTTCGGAAACGCCTATTTCCACCAGTCAGATTAACGTGAGCAGTCTGAGCCGGGACCCAGTACCACTGCAGGAGAACTTTGTAGGCTGCCTCAAGAGTGACGGTATTGAAGGAACATTTCGCCACCATCCCCCAGGCCTTACACCAATCCTCCACCGCAATCGAGAAACCTAGATCTCACTCCCATTGAGAGACATAAGACAGTGGTGGTGAGGAGGACCTGGAGGTGGTTAAGAGAGGCATAAATTACAGAAATGAGACCAGGGGACCCTGGGGAATGCTGACAGAAGTGTTTAAAGGGCGTTTTGCAGTAAGGATATGTAGAGGTACGATGGAGGGACAGGACCTAGTGGCGCAATTGCAAATACCGAAAATATTCCCGTGGCGGGACCCCCCGTGATTCTTGAAGAAACTCCCATGATGGAACGTATGAGCGCTCAGAAAATCATGTACAATAACAAAGCCATGGGAGGTCCACCAAGAGAAAGAAGGGATGTTCTAAGCCTGGTGGAAATAAAGAATTATGCGTAATCGGCAAAAGAGGTAGAAACTATAATATCAAATTACCCGAATATTTTACAGAATCCCAGGTTTGTAAACTGTGAAGCATGATAGGGCTCAAATCCGGAGAGCGCAACTTAGGCGAGAGCCAAAGCAATGTAGTTATGGAAAGCGGCATACAGTTGGGTAATTCCAAGAGTACCCTTAACGGGATATCTGTTGTGGCATGAAGCATAGACAACTGGGAGATTTGAGCCGCCAAATAGTATCTAGAAACATGTAGAACTCCCAAACCTCACTGTAGTCTGAGTATACAGAGTGTATCTAGGCACTCTGGGACATTTATGAGGCCAAATAAAATGGAGAATCTGGATTTGCAGTAGACAAAGAAAAAAAACGCAGGGACCTGAATAGGGAGAGTGCAAAAAAAGTACAGACTCTTCGGCAAGATAGTCATCTTGACAGCATGTATCCGGCCAATCCATGATAAAGAATGAAACTGCCAAGAATGAAGCAGGTAAGTAACAGATCGCAGTAAGGGGTAATAATTAGCCGAAAATAAGGCAAAGTAGGAGGTAGTAAGAGTACCGCCAAGATAAGCCAAGGAATGGGATGCCCAACGGTAGGGAAATTGTGTCTGCAAGCGTTCAACCAGGTCGGCAGGGAGCGTAATATTCAATGCCGTAGTTTTGGACAAATTGATGCTAAGGCCAGATATAGCCGAAAAACGGTCCAATATAACCTTGAGATTGGGGAGAGTGATGAGAAGATTGGTTAAAACCAAAAGAGCATCATCCGCATAAAAGTTGGCCTTGTATTGAGTGTCGGCATAGGGGACACCAGAAATATCTGGGTAATTTCGAATCACTGCAGCTAGAGGTTCGAGAGCGAGAACAAAAAGAGCAGGTGATAGTGGGCATCCCTGTCTCGTGCCCCTGAAAATAGGGAAAGATGAGGAAAAAAAACCCTGCATATTTGACAGAGGTCGAGGGAGACGAATATAAAGCCGAGATCCAAGCTAAAAATGCATCACCAAACCCCTATCTAGACAGCGTAAAAGTCAAATACTCCCAAGAAAGCGCATCGAACGCTTTAGAAATGTCCAGGGATAAAAGAAACCCCGGTATCCTGCGGCGATGTAAGATATGAATGAGATGGATGACTTTACGTATGTTATCAGCAGCTTGTCGCCCTGGAATAAAGCCAACCTGATCTCTGGAGAAGTGAGAGTAGATACTTATTAATTCGGGTGCTCAGAACCTTTCCCAGAATCTTCAAGTCCACATTTAGCAGCGAGATCGGTCTGAAAGCTTGCGGTTCAAAGGCATCTGCAGACTTCTTAGGGATCATAGTAATATGCACCTGAAGAGATTCCAAAGAAAGCCGTGAATCCTGCTTCAAAGAATTGAAAAAGGCCACCAAGTAAGGAACCAGAACGGTGACAAAAAAAAATCCATAAATCTATGTGTAATCTTCACAGGGCCGGAGGTAAGGGCACCGCCCCTCACTCGGTGTTGAACAGGTTTATGCGTGCGACCCAGCGAATTAAGTTTCTTGGTCAGCATTGGCCCCGGTTTATTGGCGCATGTATAAAACCTATGTCCGACCCAACGCAAGGCCTTCTCAGCCCGTGTAGTGGAAAGAAGATCAAGTTCAGCAGCCACCACATCTCGAGCTTTCCTATTGGCCGTAGTCAGGCAGACTTTCCAGGTCGCATCTACCACCGCCAAGCGCAAGGTCAATTCCAACATCCTCTTCTCTCTGGCACGTTTCCTGGACGAAGCAATCTGAATCAGGTGACCCCTAATGGTGGCTTTGTGAACCTCCCACAGAGAGACGGCTGAGGATACAGAACCCACATTGTCCATAAAATAGGATTGAATGTGCGAAAGAACCTGGGAGCAAGAAGCCTGGGTGGTGAGCAGGGATTCATTGAGTCTCCACAGAAAAGAGGGCCGAGCCATACCAGAAAGACACAGTGAAAAACCAACGAGTCATGAGGTCGAGATGACAATCTTTTTAATTAAAGATAAATGTTGGAAGGAAATGAAGATGTGATCTATTCTACAAAAGCTCAGGTGTGGAGCCGAATAAAAAGTGTATTCCTGCGATTCTAGGAAGCATTTCCCACTCCTTTATTATTTTATTTGTGCTAATACAAAGGACACTGCACCTTTCTCAGTCTGACTGAATCCCTCCCATCCTGGGACCCCGTGCTCCACTTTTTTTTTTTTTTTTTTTTTTTATTGCAGGTCCTAGAGTGGGTCAGCCTCCACTCCTTTCCTCAGGATGGTCCACTGTGTTTGGTATATGAATAGCCCTTTGTGGGCTCCACAAAAAATCATGCTGTGCTTCTTTCATAAGTCTGCGCAGCCTATTGCATTAGAGTGCACCCCAAAGCCGCTGTGAATGGTCGGTGTGACAAATTGTATCTAAAGTGGGAAGGACTGAAAGAGGCTTGGTTGAATAAAACAAAAGTCTTCCTGTACCCATAAAATATGCTTTTGGTCTTCCCTCCCCCCAGGAACGTGCATTCACAATGAGGCCGTATGGTTTACATGGTTGCAGCACAGTGTATCTGCAGTTTTTGTGTGGGTTAGTTGCACTTTGTTATAGACTTCTATTATATCCCGTGGTTTTGGTGTGCTTTTTGAAAACAAGAAATGAAAGTGTGGTTTTATGTGTTTTTTTGAAAACAAGAATGTGTGGTTTTGGTGTGCTTTCAGAAAGCACATTAAAACCATGGGACACAATAGGAGTCTATGGAAAAGTGCAGCTTACCCACACGAAAATCACGAATACACTGCGCTGCACCCATGGTGTAAGAAAACTGCACCACATTAGTCTGAAAGCCAAGCTAACTGTTTATTATTACTGACCTCTGAACTCTGTTTAATTACTACTGACCCCTAGACTCCGCCTCACTACTGACCTCTGAACTGTGCCTCACTACTGACCTCTGACCCACTTACCCCTGAACTCTCACTATTGACCTCTGAACTCGACCTCACCTACTACTGACCCATGAACGCCACCTCACTTACTACTGACCTCTGAACTCTGCCCCACTTACTACTGACCTCTGAACTCTGCCCCACTTACTACTGACCTCTGAACTCTGCCCCACTTACTACTGACCTCTGAACTCTGCCCCACTTACTACTGCTCTGCTTAACTGTGTTCGCTGGATTTTTAACTTTTCACATTACTGTACTAAGGATACTGCAGCGGCTCTTCTCCCCCATCTCCTATTCCCTGGTCTTGTAGTTAAGTTACAGCTACTCATAGCCGCACCTACTGGATCTGGGAATAGGAGACGGGGGGGGGGGGGGAGAGAGCTGGAGCTGCAGCTGCAGCTGCAGTATTCTTAGTAATGTGTCCAGGGAGAATGACAGAAGTAAGCCACTCCTCTTTCTGTGCCTCCCCTGCAGCTGTAACAGGCAGCTACAGAGCAATTACTGTTTGTTTGTCAGGGAGGGGGCGGGTACTAAAGCACAACATGGAGAATAGAGGATGAGGCTATGATTGGCTGAGATTGGCTTATACCTGCCCCCACTGTCGCATCGTTCTTTAGCATCCACCCCTTCCCTGATATAAAGCCAATCAGTCAATCATAGTCCCGCGTCCCTACTCCCTGTGCTGACCTTTAGTACTTGCCCCCTCCCCGGTATAAGTAAACATTTCCTCTGTAGCTGCCTATGAGAAGCACAGCTGCAGGGGTTACACAGAGGAACAGCGTTTTCTCCCCTTCAGGCTAATTAATGGAGCTGAGTGCTGGAACATGTTCTGCCACTGGGCTCCAAGATTCAGCTTGCATTGCTGGGAGACTGGGATTTCATTCAAATCTTGGGAGCCAGCAGTTGGGAGATATGCACACGGTGTGATTAGGAGTGCCCTGGCTTCTTTTTATTTTTACCCAATAAGTGCTTGTGACCTGTCTTCTACACTTGTGCTTCACCTTTACCAGATGTGCTCTCACCTGGAATCCATGACCTTACATGCCATGTAGGGTCAAAATAGACTTGTGTTCCCTTTAAATGGACTTTCTTTATGCTCTGCATCTTCACTGGTTGTCCTTTCCTGATAGTGACACCTCCTCATAAGTCACTGGTCACACCATAGCGATTTAAAATCACATGATTTGTTTGCAATTTCAGGTGCGATTTCTGAAGACTTTATTGCTACTTGTGAATATTTTCAATGACTTCTTGCAGTTTGCAGTGAGATTTCCATTATATTCTATGTATGTGAAATCCCAACAAAACAGCAGAAAAAATAATGCAAGAACTACTTTAGAAATCACCCTGCAGCAAATCGCAGATGTTAAGACACGGACATTCACATTCATTAGATGCGATTTCAGGTGTGATTTCAATTCACAAATCACACCTGAAATCCCACTGGTATGACTGGGCACTAAGTCAGATTACAAGCCAGAGTCTCCACAGGTTTTTAAGGTCTTTTCCCTTTAAATCACCCTGTCCAGCTCTCTCCCTCCTTTTCCTTCTCCACTCAGCCAAATATGAGAGACACTCCATAGTGCTTTATCTCTGTTTAACTCTATTAATTCACTCCTATACATAAGAAAAACCCACATTAAAAGGTGCTCATATGACCAAAGTTTCACAAACATATGTATCAGCACAAATAATAATCTCACTCTGCTTCCTATACGCGATGACATCATCCAGTTAGCTCTGCAACCCTGATGAAGTCATGTAACCATCAGCATTCTTCTGTAGGCCCCTGTGTCACTTAGGGGATGTTAGAGATAATGTTTTAGTTTATTTCCTCAGTGTTATTTGATGGTCTCCATTGATCACTCTGGGCCTCCTTTTCATCACAATCAATGTATTCAGTGTGCAGTTTTGCATGTGCATTAACATACATTTGTAATGCATTTGTGATGCGTTTTTGTTGCATTTGCAGTGCATTTTTTAGGCTTTTTTCTTTTTACTGAGTTGCATTTAAATGCACCTGTGTTTCTATGCACTCCACTATGAAAAAAATGCAACATGCTATACTTTTGTTTTTTTTAAATGCGCGTGAAAGCACAGCAGTGGTGTAAACTCATTGATGGGCATTCCTTTTTTCTCTTTTTTTTTTTTTTTTTGCTTTGTGCATTTGTACTGCATTTAAAAAAATGTTTGATTGCATCTGATATAAACAAGCATTAATAGTTAGGGATGTTAGGCCTCAAGCCTTTCCATTTAGACTGACCTGGTCTTTCTTGCCTGTACTTGTTTTTTGTATTGGGTTCTCTTTGGGACAACATGAGATTGTGAATCATTTCCTCTCTGTTTTGAGAATGTGTTCTTGTTCCGGCTGTTTTTTGGTGGGTTCTGGTTGATCAGCTTCCCATTGGTTCAGGTTCAATATCCCCTTTGTGTGGAGTTATTCTCTCTGGGGGTGAACTTCCTGGTCTGGAATATTAAATCGTTTCCTTGTGCTCTCCCCTTTGGTCATGTTTGCAGGTTTCCCTATCTGATAGGGAGCACCATTCCATCATTTCAGTTTTGGACATTGGTCCTTAAGGCAGCTCCCGGGCCACAGATAGTCCCCATCCCTCTTAGCAAGTCCTGTTAGTGGTAAAAAGGAGGATCACCACGCTGTGACGTCACGCTGCCGGAGCCACGAGTTGGTCCGGCGGCCATCTTAAATAAGGTGTCAGTTTTTGTTTTGCTTCATACTCGTTTTTTATCTACTTATGATTCATAATAAAGCTACTTGAAATACTACACTATGGGCACCTTTTCTGTGGCTTCTTCATGGAGCCATTGAGTTGCAGAGCCAGTGGATATTTGCGGATTGACATAGTACCCAGAGGAAGGGAATCCCTGTAAACAGGTTGCAGACCCCTGGATTTACAGTCTTCATCCACATACCGTTGTGCTACCTACCCCTTGAAGGAGGATCTTCATCTACCATACCTTATCTAGAGGTGCATATATTAATGCGCATATCCTATGCGCATCTGGTAAGTGCGCAATTTTACCACCTCCCCCAGACACTACCACCCTGATCTTCTGGCTCACCCGGATACTATTACACCATATGTCCACGGACTTATTTATATTGAGTTTTTTTTATCGGGATCTTATTATTAGCTACTTAGCGCTGCACTTTATTTTATATATACAGTGGGGATCGAAAGTTTGGGCACCCCAGCTAAAAATTTGTATTAATGTGCATAAAAAAGCCAAGGAAAGATGGAAAAATCTCCAAAAGGCATCAAATTACAGATTAGACATTCTTATAATATTTCAACAAAAGTTAGATTTTATTTCCATCATTTACACTTTCAAAATAACAGAAAACAAAAAAATGGCATCTGCAAAAGTTTGGGCACCCTGCAGAGTTAATATCTTGTACTGCCCCCTTTGGCAAGTATCACAGCTTGTAAACGCTTTTTGGCAAAGCGTTTTCAGATGTCAATATCCTCTGTTCGGAATGTAATTAAGAAATGGCAGTCATCAGGAACAGTGGAAGTTAAAGCAAGATCTGGAAGACCAAGAAAAATATCAGACAGAACAGCTCGCAGGATTGTGAGAAAAACAATTCAAAACCCACGTTTGACTGCACGATCCCTCCAGAAAGATCTGGCAGACACGAGTTGTGGTACACTATTCCACTATAAAGAGATACTTGTACAAATATGGTCTTCATGGAAGAGTCATCAGAAGAAAACCTCTTCTACGTCCTCACCACAAAAATCATCGTTTGAACTTTGCAAATGAACATATAGACAAGCCTGATGCATTTTGGAAACAAGTTCTGTGGACCGATGAGGTTAAAATTGAACTTTTTGGCCGGAATGAGCAAAGGTACGTTTGGAGAAGAAGGGGCACAGAATTTAATGAAAAGAACCTCTGTCCAACTGTTAAGCATGGGGTTGTATCAATTATGCTTTGGGGTTGTGTTGCAGCCAGTGGCACAGGGAACATCTCACAAATAGAAGGAAAAATGGATTCAATAAAATTTCAGCATATTTTGGATGGTAACTTGATGCCATCTGTGAAAAAGCTGAAGTTAAAGAGAGGATGGCTTCTACAAATGGATAATGATCCTAAACATACCTCGAAATCCACAGGGGATTACATCAAGAGGCGTAAACTGAAGGTTTTGCCATGGCCTTCGCAATCTCCTGACCTCGACATAATTGAAAATCTATGGATAGACCTTAAAAGAGCAGTGCGTGACAGACAGCCCAGAAATCTCAAAGAACTGGAAGACTTTTGTAAGGAAGAATGGGCAAAGATACCTCAAACAAGAATTGAAAGACTCTTGGCTACCTACAAAAAGCATTTACAAGCTGTGATACTTGCCAAGGGGGGCAGTACAAGATATTAACTCTGCAGGGTGCCCTAAGTTTTGCAGACGCCATTTTTTTGTTTTCTGTTATTTTGAAAGTGTAAATGATGGAAATAAAATCTAACTTTTGTTGACATATTATAAGAATGTCTAATCTGTAATTTGATGCCTTTTGGAGATTTTTCCATCTTTCCTTGGCTTTTTTATGCACATTAATACAAATTTTTAGCTGGGGTGCCCAAACTTTCGATCCTCACTGTATATTGAGTCCTGTTAGTATGTTAATTTCTGTTTTGCCCACACGTTAGTTGGACTGATGTGTTTCTCAATCAACACGAAAGAAAGTTTTACTGTAAAACACAAAAAATGATTGGAATCCATTGAGGGACACAGGTCATGTTCCTATGTGTGTTTTTGGTGGTGCCCTTAGTACTACTTTATCACAAAACTTTGGCATTCTGGGTGTAGGAGGGGTTATACTGGAGCTGGCGCATGTTTTTTTTCTGTTTGCCAATGTCTAAACCTCCAGTAGATGGCAGTATAACCTGGCTATACCTGAATTCCTGTGACTCTTAATAGACTAAGAACTGGAGTTTACAGTAAGTGAAAAAATCCCATTTTTTTTTTTTTTTTGCAATATTTTTGTGGTGACCCTCAATTGTTGCAAGCATTAGTTTTTTTCAGGTTTCTATCTTATGTCTATCAGTAACTTTGCACAGTTCTTGCACCTATGATGGTGTTGAATAACATTTATGAACCTAAGTTCTGAAAATGCAAAGCACATATACAACACAAAATTGTCACTTTCAGTCTGTTTCCACTAATGCGTTGTGCCGTACTGTGTTGTAAAAAAAGCCCTGCATGTTGTGTTTGAGTTTGCCATTCAAAAAATGCCCTCACCTGCACCAGCACTAGACTGTGAGACCCAGGGATTGTGGGATATATAGTTTCTTTACAGGAAGTGTGTCAAAAACTTTTGACACAGGAATGTGAAGATCTGCTCCCCTGTAGGCTGTGAGTATAGGGCAACAAATGACCCTATGAAACTACATGATCAATGCACATCTTATACAGGTGTTAAACACAAGGTACAGGTAGGAAGGTTTATATTGCCTTTAAATCATTTATTATTATTATACATTATTTATATAGCGCCAAAAGGTTTTCTCAGCGCTGTACATTATAGTGGGGGACGGTACATGAGACAATACAGTAACAAGACAAAACACGAGGGGTTTGAGGGCCCTGCTCTTTCGAGCTTACAATCTAGGAGGGAGGGGATGGTGGTACAGGAGGAAGTGGCTGTGGGGGATGGAGTAGTAGGAGGAGTGTAGATCAGCAATTAGGTGAGGGTGGGGTAGGCTTCCCTGAAGAGATGGGTTTTCAGGGTGCGCCGGAAGGTGAGGAGGGAAGGTGACCATCTGATGGATTGGGGTAGAGAGTTCCAGAGGATGGGGGAAGTCCTGGAGAAGTCCTGCAGTCGGGCGTGGGAGGTGGAGACCAGGGAGCTAGAAAGTAGGAGGTCTTGTGAGGAGCGAAGATTACGGGTAGGGTGGTATTTTGGTATCAGGTCGGTGAGGTAGTTTGGGGCAGCATTATGAATGGCTTTGCATGTCAGAGTTAGTAGTTTGAATTTAATGCGTTGGGCAATCGGAAGCCAGTGGAGGGATTGGCAGAGGGGGGTGACGGATACGGAGCGGTTAGTAAGGTGGATGAGTGGCCGCTGAGTTCAGCGGGGGGAAAATTAGGAGCTCAGTTTTGGAAAGGTTCAATTTGAGGAAATGGAGCGACATCCAGTCTGATATGTCGTTCAGTAGGTGGGCGATACGGGCGGAGACTGATGGGGTGAGGTAAATTTGCGTGTCATCGGCGTAGAGGTGGTAGTTGAAGCCGTGGGAGTGTATCAGTTTGCTGAGGGAGGAGGTGTAGATAGAGAAGAGAAGGGGCCCGAGGACAGAGCCTTGGGGGACCCCAACAGAGAGGGGGAGGTGGTGGTGTTATAGGTAACGCTGAAGGAGCGTTGGGATAGATAGGAGGAGAGCCAGGAGAGAGCGGAGTCTGTGAGGCCGCGGGAGTGTAGTTTATTGAGGAGGGGGTGGTCAACTGTGTCGAAGGCCGTGGAAAGGTCGAGGAGTAAGAGGACTGAGTAGTAGCCTTTAGCTTTGGCGGTTAGCAGGTCATTAATGATTTTGAGTAGGGCGGTTTCGGTGGAGTGTAGGGGACGGAAGCCAGACTGTAGTGGATCGAGGAGGTTGCTGTCAGTGAGGTGAGCGCTTAGGCGATTATAGACTAAGCGCTCAAGGAGCTTGGAAGTGAATGGCAGCAGGGAGATGGGTCTAAGGTTGTTCAGGTCGGTGGGGTCCAGGGAGGGTTTTTTGAGTATGGGAGTGATGTGCACGTGCTTTGGGGGGAGGGGAATGTGCCAGTGGAGAGGGAGAGATTGAAGATGTGGGTGGAGGAGGAGGGTGACCGGAGGAGTTCTGTGAGGACAGGGTCAAGGGGGCAAGTGGTGAGGCGGGCGTTCTGCCAGGGTTGAAGCGGTTGGGGTGTAATGCTACGTGTGGTCAGGGGTACTAAGGAGTCTAGGGCAGCTGATAGCGAGTCGTCGTATGCAGTAGTGGCCAGGTCAGGGCATGACAGTGGAAGGATACTGTCGTGCAGACGGTCAGCTGCAGAGTGGACAGGGGCCGGATTCAGGTTGCAGAGGTTACGGCTGGTGATGGTTTGAGGTTGGGGGGGGGGGTGTTAGAGGACGGGGAGATGGAGAACGTAATGAGGTTGTGGTCAGAGAGAGGGAAAGGGGTGTTTGTGAGGTCGTGGAGGGTGCAGAGATGGGAGAAAACGAGGTCCAGGGTGTTCCCGTCGGTGTGGGTGGAGGACTGTGTACACTGAGTGAGTGAAAAAGAAGAGGTTAGGTGGAGTAGTTGGGATGTAGCCGGGTTGTTGACATTGATAGGGATATTGAAGTCTCCAAGGATGATGGTGGGAAGTATAAAAAGTTGTTTTTCTTTACCTGTGATTTAACCCCCCCACCCCCATTCCCCAGCAGTATTTACTCACCCTTTCTAGCTTCTGCACTGTGGGTCTGGGGAGAAATACCCAGTATCTCCAGTATATGACTAAGGCTAGGTTCACACCTAGCCAGGGGCGGACTGACCATTTGGAAACTCGGGCACTGCCCGAGGGCCCGGGGTCAGTAGGGGGCACCATGAGATTCCCCTGGTACCTTTTTGCATTGGCTTTTTTCAGTTTGGGCAAGGACACAGGGGCCCCATGATCCCCTATTGCCCGGGGGCCCCATGAGTTGTCAGTCCGCCCCTGCACCTAGCCCTTTCCTGCATGCTGGGTTTTGCGCGAGCATAGCAGCCTATTAATTTGAATGTTTGCTGTACCTGCAGGAAAAAAGGTCTATTCACTTTTTCTAATTTGGAGTAGCACTGAGACCACATGGTGCTTTTGCACCATGCATTTTCATGCACCCGAAAACATGCTATGTTTTCAGTGTGTAAGTCTTAATGGCACCCCATGTGTTTTCTAAAAAGCAGCATGTTTTATCTGCGGGTGTGGAAATGCGTGTGCTTTACACACTTCCCGGCAACCACATACTGTAAGTGTGAACCTAGCCTTACTCTACCTCTCCCTTATGACAGCACTAGGTGCTGCCATAGGAAGAAGGGTCAGCCGCACACCGGAGGATAGATGAATATAGGGTATATTTATTAATACTTAGGACACACAAAATACCAGGACATGAATATAGGACCTGTATTCATGTCCTGGTGTTTTGTGTGTCCTATGTATCAATAAATATACACTATATTCACCTATCCTCTGGTGTGCGGCTGACCCTTCTTCCTATTGTATTTTGTGTGGTGGCGAGCCAGAGCCTGCACCTGTTGTGGATTGATCTGGATTGTTTGCCTGAGCGGTATACCTCTTTTCTTTGGACTAGGTGCTGCCACACAGAGACTATACTCTTGTGTAAACACTGACAAGTTGGTTTGGAGCTTACACAGGGCTTTCTCTTCCATACACTGTAGTTAATGTGAAATAATATTGGGATTATGATGTCAGCAGGTTTGAGGCAAATAATGCTTAGGCGAGCACCCAAAGTTTCAGGAAGCCTATACCAGGTTACTTTTTATTTTGTCATTCTTTTCATTACAATTGCCTTTTTTTCTTTTTCTTTTTTTTTTTTTTTTTTTTTTTTTTTTATTATTATGAAGTGCAGATAACCATGAACAGATCTGTGGTATAAACACTTCTGGTACAACTCTCAGTGGATACAACTGGCTGATTCATCAAAACGCCATTGAAAGAAAATGCTAAAATTGATGTATTTCATCCAGTGTTCCTGCCAGTATCCTGATGACTGCATGAAGAAATCTGTCACCAGGAGATGGGCTCTGAATGATAAAGTCTGGCAGAATTGCTTAGATTTCTTGAAGTTTGATACATCACAAAAGTTGCTGTTTGAATGCAGGTTCAAAGTGAAGCTTTCATTAATAATGTAATTTTATTGTCATGTAGCCCTAAAACTGCAGAAAGGCATAGATACAATTTGGTTTCTTCTGAAATCCACAAGTGCTTCTCAAACAAGCATTGTAGTTGAAATAACAAACAGAATCTATATGATCTGGCCCTTTCACATCTGCGCAGATAGTTGATCGCATGAATCCAACATTAAACAAATCTGTCTTCAAGGTATGCTGTATATTACTTTTCTTGTGGTCTGACCCTAAGAAAGGATTGCACCTGAATGCAAACCCTAATGATTGACATTTGTTTTGCTCCGTGTACCATTTATCATAAACTGTCATTTTTTTTTTTTTTAATAAAATGATTTTCAGTAAATAAAAAAAATATATTTTTTATTCTTTGTTACATTTCAGTGCTGCTACTTTCTGGCAGCGTTTTTGCAATCACTTCATAACTAAGTGCACTCCAGTGATTTCTGCATGAAATTTCTCAGGGTGAGTATCCTGAGAAATTGACAACATATGACAGATACCATGTCCACCTAATGTATGTTTCTATCAGAAGCAGGTGTGGCAGGGTGACAACACAATTGACAGAGATATAGAGCATTGTCCCCTTATAAGTGGAAGTTCCTGAGCAAAGACCTTCACAGCACAATCAGCACGTATTAGCCTAATGAAAGCTGCAGCTAATTCTATTAAAAATGACTTTTGAAATTATAATAATGTGTTTGTAAAGTATTTTTTTATTTTAAAATTACAAACATGTTATACTTACCAGCTCTATGCAGTGGAATTGCACACAGCTGCCTAAACCTCCTCTTCTCAGCTCCCCAGTGGCACTCCTGGCTCCTCCTCCTCTTCCTCTCAGTGTGCCACCATAGGTGGCATACTTGTGGTATCACTCCCAAGAAGTGCTGCCTGCATCTTCAGACACTCGGAACCCCATCCCCAAGCTCTCTTGTCACAGGATTTGACTGACAGCAGAGGGAGCCAATGGCATTCATGAAATGGCCACCTACTGGGCAGCAAATCATCAAAAGAGTGATCCAAAGACATACAAGGCCAGCCTCACTGATCCTGGAGGTATATAAATTGTACAGTGCCTAAATCAGGACTCGGCAAATCCCAAGTTGCTAGGGCAAGTAGAAATTGCGTCTTGGCACCTGGGCTTTTGTCTGCTTTCCGCATCCACCTCCCACTCAGGGTCGGTGCCACCATAAGGCAGCACAAGCAGCCGCCTTAGGGCACCAGACTGGAGGGTGGTAAAATGCCCCTTTGCCAAGGCTGGATTAATTTAGGGGCTCATGGAGCTCCAACTCCAGGCCCCTACCATAATATAAACCCTGGGGCAGACTGACCAGTTGGGCACTGCACAAGGGCCCGGAGCCAAGAGGGGCCTGGTCATGGAGAGTCCTGGTCCAGTGGCACCAGGTGCAGGGAGTGGGACAGCGAAAGCATTGGGGTGCGGGCAGGATGAGAACACCCAGCTCCAGGTGTCCTCTCCACATGGCAAGCGGGCAGCTCCAGCGACGGAGGCCTTGGGGAAGGTGAGCAGTGAGGGTGGCAAGGACCATTAGCCCAGGACGGAGGAAGACCTCTGAAGATGCGGGCACAGCATTCCCAGCGCCTCCCAGAGACTGGAACCCCTGGACTCCTTCAACCTACTCTGCACTCCAAGACCCGGAGGACAGGCTGACTGGAGGCCTGGAGAACAAGGGTAGGCAGCCAGGGACTGCTCCATTTCACATCAAATAGATCTGCTGGAAGGAGCAGAGCACCACCTTTTCTCACCCAGAACGAAAACGGGTCATGCTTGCTACTGATCATCATGAACATCCTTCTGGCATGGAAGGTACCGTACCAAGCATCACAAACACCTTCCCGAAGACAGGGACTTGGACATGGGGGCACAGGAGGGGCTGCAGACAGGGACAGGGCTAACATGCTAGGGCAGTCTATCTCTCTCTCTCAACCCCCTCTCTATCTTACCCCCCTTCTCTCTCTCTCTGACCCCCCCTCTTTTACCCCTGATCTGTCTCTCACCCCCTCTCCCTGACCCCGCCCCCTCTCTTTCACCACCCCCTTGTCTTTCTTGCCTCTCTCTCTGTTACCCTCCTCTTACTCTCTCTCACTCCCCTCTCTCTCCCCTCTCTTTCTGACCTCCCTCTCTCTCACCCTCCTTTAGTGCAGCCTTATCAGTGTCTATCAGTGCAGCCTCAATGCACATCAGAAGAAAAAATACTTATTTCCTAAATTTTATAACAAAAATTAAGATTTTTTTTTTCAATATTTTTGGCCTTTTTTTTGTTTAGCAAAAATAATAAACCCAGTGGTGATTAAATTCCACCAAAAGAAAGATCTGTTTTCAGCTGCATAAGAAGCTCAGGGAGGAGAAACAGCAGTACACTAAACTTCCCAGTGAATGGCTGTGCAGGGGGGCATGTCAGGACAAGTCCCGATCATTAGGGGTGAGCAGGCTGAGTTCCCAGCACAGCTATAGAACTGACCATACTGTGCCCCCAAGCCTAGTGTGGTCAGTTTTTTTTTTTTTAAATAGGAAAGCAGGGGGACTGGCAGGTATACTAGGGATTTCACACAAAGGAAGCAATACAAAGAGAAAAGGATACTTTTCCATACAAATACATGGTATAGCAGGCACATATCAGGAAAATGAAATGCTGGGCTTACATATTCTTTAAAGCTGACCATCGAGTCATGTGATCATTGTCTGATCCTGCTAAACAGATCAAACAGATCAACTCATGCGCACAAATGTTTAATTCTTCAAGCGTAGTAAAACTGCGCTTCACCTATTTCTACCGATCCTTGGCCACCCATGTCAAAGAAGCCTTGCATACAGCCAAGAACTGCACAGGCGCATATGATTGTGTCATCTTTAAGCCTGTATATCTGTCTAGGAAGTGGATTGTGATCCTGGATGATGTCTGAACAAAGATGGTGTCTTCCTAGAAAAAAGCATATAAAGACATTGCCGGGGGGTACTGTGTTCTCTGGCATGCATGGACTTAACATGAAAGTGGGCCAATACTAGGTCCACTTTAAAGTGAGGCTCAACCTAGAGTTTTTTTATGTAATTTGCCACACAGAGACGCCAAGAAACAAATTACATCAGGTATTAAAACATGTCTGTGAAGGATTTTCTTTATCCAGGTCATGGTATATCTAATGGTAGTTAGTCACATTCACCTGAACTTGTTCTGTAATGCTGAAGACAATTCGTAGCTTATATAAGCAACTTCTTCGGATCTAATGAGTGTCAAGAACATACCCCACCAATTTTATCTACACAGATAACACAAACACCTTGATCCAATCACCTTAGAATGTGTCAAATCAGCTGATGATTGTCCATGAACAGGGTTGGAAGTGTGAAAGTTGAGGAACCACTCTGTTCTAGTTGCATAATCCCATCCTTGGTGTCACTAAATCTGCACATCAATGCACATTGTTGAAGGTGCAAATTTTCCAATACCCGAGATAGAGATGTTAAAACAGCATTAAAATTTTTGTTGTTGCTGGCATTTCCTAGAACCCAGAGAGGCAACATTACAGGAAAATAACAGGAGGCATTGGGGCAGTTTACTGTTATTTATCCTTCTGTTCCTAATACTAGAGGGGTATGGTATGTGAAAATAAAACAGTGGGCACAGATTAGGCAGGGGATATGGTAAAATAAACCACTTTGTTGGGGCCACTTGTATCTAAAAGCTTATCTGTAAAAGAAGAATACATATCTTTACCTTTCCAGCAGCTACTGTTTCACTGCTCCCCAGCCACAGCAAGTATTCCACACTTCTGGGTGTGCTAAATACTTGCTCAACTGATACACAGTGTGGTTGCTCCCACTAACTTGTATGTCACTGCATGATATATGAGCTGGAAGGAGAAACAATGGCAAGCAGTGGGAGATGCAGGTGTTTGACCTTCCTAAAGCGTGAAATACTTGCAGAAGCCAGGGAGTAGTTCAGCGGCAGTGTTTCAAAACAAGTACTGCTGGAAAGGTAGGTACAGTTGCAAGAAAAAGTATGTGAACCCCTTGGGATTACGTGGAATTTTGCATGAATTGGGCATAAAATGTGCTCTGAACGTCATCTAAATCACAACAATAGAACACAGTCTGCTGAACATAATACTACACAAACATTAAATGTTGCCATGGTTTAATTGCACATAACATGTAAACATTCACAGTGCAGGGAGGAAAAAGTATGTGAACCTTTGGACTTAATAACTGGTTGACCCTCCTTTGGCAGCAATAACCTCAACCAAACATTTCCTGTAGTTGCAGATCAGACCTGCACAACAATCTGGAGTCATTTTGGACCACTCCTCTTCACAAAACTGTTTCAGTGTAGCAATATTCTTGGGATGTCTGGCATGAATCGCTCTCTTAAGGTCATGCCACAGCATTTCAATTGGGTTGAGGTCAGGACTCTGACTGAGCCACTCCAGAAGGCATATTCTGTGCTGTTGCAGCCATTGTTTTGTTGAATTACTTGTATGGTTTGGGTCATTGTCTTGTTGCATCACCTATCCTCTGCGGAGCTTCAGTTAGCGGACAGATGGTCGTACGTTTTCCTGCAAAATGTCTTGATAAACTCTGGAATTCATTTTCCCATCAATGACAACAATCCGTCCAGGCCCTGAGGCAGCAAAGCAGCCCCAAACCATGATGCTTCCTCCGCCATGTTTTACAGTGGGGATGAGGTTTTGATGTTGGTGTGCTGTGCCTTTTTTTCTCCAGACATAGTGTTGTGTGTTCTTCCCAAACAACTCAATCTTGGTTTCATCTGTCCACAGTATATTTTGCCAGTAGTGCTGTGGAACATCCAGATGCTCCTTTGCAAACTTCAAACGTGCTGCAATATTCTTTTTGGACAGCAATGGCTTCCTCCGTGGTGTCCTCCCATGTACTTCATTCTTGTTTAATGTTTTCCTTATTGTAGATGTGTCAACAAAAATGTTAGCATGTGCCAGAGATTTCTGTAGGTCTTTAGCTGACACTCTGGGATTCTTCTTTACCTCATGCAGCATTCTGCGTTGTGCTCTTGCAGTCATTTTTACAGGACGACCACGCCTAGGGAGAGTAGCAACAGTGCTAAACTTTTTCCATTTGTAGACAGTCTGTCTTATCGTGGACACATGAACATCAAGGCTTTTGGAGATACTTTTGTAACCCTTTCCAGCTTCATGCAAGTCAACAATTCTTGATCGTAGGTCTTCTGAGAGCTCTTTTCTGCGAGGCATGGTTCACATCAGACAGTGCTTCTTGAAACCAGTAAACCCAAAACAGGTGTGTGTTTTTTAAGGGCAGGACAGCTGTCAGCAACACATCCAATATCATCACACTGATTGGAGTCAAGGTTGGCTCACTCCTGGCTCCAGTTAGCTCTGGGAGAAGTCATTAAGCTAAGGCCTCACATACTTTTTCCTCCCTGCACTGTGAATGTTTACATGTTATGTGCAATTAAACCATGGCAACATCTAATGTTTGTGTAGTATTATGTTCAGTAGACTGTGTTCTTCTATTGTGACTTAGATGACATTCAGAGCACATTTTATGCCCAATTCATGCAAAACTCCACGTAATCCCAAGAGGTTCACATACTTTTTCTTGCAACTGTATATTCACGCACACAGGAATGCTTTTGGATACATACGTGCTGATAAAGTCACTTTAAATGTGTGTCTTCATCTTCAGGATAGAAGGCTGTGGTGATAATACATTTCTTCTAAGTTCCCCAAAATTTCTACATGTGATTTGGCTTTTCCAGACTGTTTTATTTATGAGCAAAAGCTTATTTTTTCCACAAGTTTCTATCATCGCAGACTACAACAATGGAGTTGTAACTGAATTTTCTCTGCTGTTTAAAAGATGTTCTTTTAAACTTTGTTGATACCTGACAATTGAATCTAACTGAGCCAATATTCTCCGTCAGTATTTCATAAATTTGTGTGCAAGTAGTCTTAAGCTCTCTCTATATATTTAATTTTAGAAAAGCTTAAACTCTTAATTTAAACTAAGATTTAATATCTTAATCGTACAGGTCAGGACACAGGCAACATATTAACTCACTATGGGCTATAGGCATGCACCTTGAGGTGATTGGGCACGAGCAAGCTTTTGAGAACATGCCTCCCTAGGGTATTTCCCCTAAAACCCTACCCAATTCTTTGAATCCTCAGTGTTGTGCTAGTGTCTGAAGGTGATGGCCCTCTTCTCCTTTGTGAAGAACTCAACTTTACTAGTTGATTATTTTCCTTGACTTCTTCAAGCAACTTTTCACTGCCTTCTAATTCCTACATAGAATCAGTGTATCTGGATCTGTGCAACCACGATAAGACTTTGAGAGCTGTACCTGGACCCCATACTGTAGAGGCAATCTGTAATGTGTGCACTGGATTCTACATGGTGCATAGCTTGGCACTTGGTGCAACGCACTGAGTCAGCCGCAGGGTACTATACTGGTCCATGGTCGTGGTCCTCTATAGCACCCAGTCCCTGATGACTACTTTGTGGGGTATGATCACCATGATGGGCAAAGCCTGGACTTTATATACAGTCTAGCATCATGGACAAGTGAGACGGGGTCACCTTGTATTTCGGACCATTACTGTAAAAATGGGGCTAGGTTTGGAATATATTCACTTCACAGTGCAAACTTTTCAAACTTGTACTCAGGTGCTTCCTCGCAACAAGGATTTGCTACAGGATGGTCTACACCTGGGTTACTGAGTACTCCTTCAGGGCATGTGTACCCTATTTCCTGCACTCTGCTCCATGAGTACCCCACAGGGGAATACCCTTACTTGTAGCTTTGTCAGAGACAGGGGTGAGAGGGAGCCAATTCAATATTGCAGGCAAAGTTCACTCTGCCAAAGGCCTGCACAACACTTAATCCTAGGATCCAGTTCTAACACCATTCTCTACATCCAATTCTATCTCTATTTCAGGCACAAAACATGTGGCCTACCTCACAAAAGCAGAATTTTCTGCATCTATGTCACAATGGACAGATTACAACCTTACTAGAGCCATCTTTTGTCCAGGGCTCAGAAGCTCCCCACATCTCCTACTTATATTTCTGATCCAGTCCCAGTATTTTAGTCCTACAGGATGCAAGCACAGAGGGAAATGAAGAGGATATTGAGGCAGTATTGGAGGATGCTGAAGAAGATTTCTTTTCCCCAGACTGCCATTAGGTTGAAGTAGCTGCTTTATGCAACATACTTGCTTAGGAAAAACTCATTGCCATTGTCTGCAAGAGTTTTAGCTTTCTGCAGCCTGACACTCCGCTGTCTTCCCATGCACCTTTTGCATACAAAAAAACCCATTAAATCCTTCAAAACATTCTGTTTGCGAACAGATAGAATGTACAGTCTATAGCAGCTGGGTCATGCCAGAAAGGAATTTCACTTCACTCTAAGCCTTTGCTGATCTCTAGCCAGTGGAAGAAGAGTTTATAAACAAGTGGGCCTTTCCTGTGGTTAATTCTGCCATCTTTGTTATAAACAAACATCTTACTGAACCTATTGAAGATGTTCCTTCGTTCAAAGGCTCTGCAGATAGAAAGTTTGAGACACTACCAAAGACTCACTTTGCTCTCACAGACCCAGCCTTACAACCAGCTCTCGCTGCCATTTTTTGTCAAACTGCAGCTAACTGAATTAGGACAGTTAGCAATCAAAACAATCGCAAACAAAGGATTTCCCAGCAACACTTACCAGCAAGCTTGCAAAACAGCAAAATGTGGCCCTGTCTAACAGTTTTCGTTAAAAGCAAAGGGTTTTCTTTGCACACATTTGTAAATACATGCGTAAGCCACAGTCCCGCATCAAGGGTCCTCTGTATACTGTGGACCTAACTAAAATTTCCAAAGCCTCCATAGCAGGATCACATGTATCAATGGATAGATTAAGGGCAGGTATTCTTTTTTTTTTTTTTTTTTTTCAATTTTTTTTAAATATTGATTTTTTTTTTAAACATACTGTGACCAGAGGAATACAATGTTACCATAGTAACACTGTACTACACTGGGAAAGTGATCTTTTTTTTTCACTTTTCACATTTTACTGGTATAAGCATCCATGTTTACTGAATGAAATTGATCAATTCAGTATTTACTATTGTTTTAGCTGTGATTGGCCACAACCAATCACATGGTACAGATGGGCTGTGATTGACCCTATCTGTACCATGTGATCACTGTTACCAATCACAGAGATCAACACAATAATAGACAATTGACGGCATGAATGAATGTCATCCATTGCGTACAATTGTCATGTGATCTTCTGTGATCGATCACAGCAATCACATGGTACTTGATCAATCATCCGCTGTGTCCGGTGAACACAACGGGTGACAGATCACGCCGCAGCGTGACCCATGGGGTGTGTTCTGGGTGGGGACATCATATTACATCCACCTGGAATGACGAGTGTCTCGCCCAACCATTATTTGACAGTAGGCCAGGCGGGAACTGGTTAAAGCTTGCAACACACTGTATACATAAAGGAATGTAGAGTTGGGTAAAAACTGTAAAACGACCTGGAGGGGTAGAATCTGGGGCCTCTTGCAATAGGATCAGACCCACCAGAAAGGAAGAAAAAAAACAAATGGTGTCTATGTTCATCTCTAATGCGCCACAAACAGGTAACATGAAAGTTAGTGTGTGGGTGAAGCACCCAGGGACCCACCCCCTTTGTCGAGCTTGACATTATGTAACTCTCCAGGCTGTTTTATAGGTTTTCACATGTGTGTGTTGTATTTTATTTTGTGAATAAATGTACTATACACTTATCCTGTGCCATTGTTGCCTGCTTTCTTTTAAGCTTTTCAGCTTGGACAGCTGAAGTTGTCCGTAAAAAGCACTTCACATATATTCCATTCCAAGAAGGACGTCTATTTGGTGAGGCATTTGACCAGTTTATCAAAGAGGTCACCAGAGGAAAGGTTTTACTTTCACAAAGGAAGATTCCAAAAACCTCTTTCTGAGGAGCCTCTAGCTCTTTAAAATGCAGAGCACTTGTCTGCTGTACCCAGGTTTCAAAGCCTCTAAGTCCAGTGGTTTTCTCCAGTAGAAGACTTGGACCACAAAAGCCACAACACCTCACCCAAAGTCCTCTTCACAATGAAGTGGGTGACGTCTGCTACAGTTTGCCTTTCTCTGTCACAGACATCCCAGACCAGTGCCTCATCAATACATCTAATACTTCCAAATCAACCAAAGACTGACCACAGACAGTTAGATTTGAAAAGGCCTTGTAAACTAAATTAATACTGAACAAATAAAAGTGTTCATGGTATCAACAGTTCATAATGTGACCATAGTCCATGCCAGTATCTTCCAGTAAGTGCAAAGGACAAATAACAGGTAAGTGCTCTCCCACGTGTATCCTCCACCACAGATCACACAGCCTCATACTAAATCCTGTTGATCTCCTGATTATATAGAGATCAACATGTGCTTTGTATAGATAATACCCCTAGGTGACTGCCTGCTTCAGCTTGCATTGACCTCTAAACCACCTAGTCTTTTTATGCCCAGAATTAACTGTGCGCCACATTGGACTTGATTTATGTTGAGTGCCTGAGCACTATAGTGACATGTAGTGGCATCTTCTGGCCCAATAACAGATATTGAGCTGTCATTTGGAGTAGTAGCAGCCAGTTCCCTGTGATGAATGTATAAACAACCTTTTAGGTCCAAATATCTGTAATGGTTGATTGATTAGCTCTTGGGCTCACTTCTTAATCTTACCATGCATCTGTATAATCTGGGAAATGGGCTGGCTGACATTGAGCCACTGACTCCCAATTAAAACCGGCATACCCTCTTTCTATCGACTTACCCATGCTGCTATCCAACCAAGCAAGAACTTCCTTACCTTAGTGGATCTCCACCCCAATCCTAACAGTTGGCATGTTCTTCCTCCGCAAACACTGGAAAGTCCTTACAACAGATGCAAGTTTGTCAGGCTGGTGAAGAGTGTTCCAATCCTTGACAGGTTAAAGAACATGGTTTAGAGAGGAAACCAAGCACCCAATCAACTAGGGGATTCCATGATCCAAGTAGATTAACATAGGTAAGTACATACATTTTTTATACAGGTTAGGCAGAACAGGATGATAGAAAGGGAACATTTTTAATAATAGGCTTTTCTTACACTTTAAAATATGAAGCCTTTACTACCTGTGCACCTTTTTGGGATAATTGTAACCTTCAAGATTTGGAAAAGTTAACAAAAATTACTGTAAAACACAAGGCATCACAAAAACATACCAGTTATCTCTTATTTCAAGTCTTTCCTGGATCTTTTCCAAAACACAAGTTTTATCTTCACTTGTGACATGTATTAACAAATCAGTTCAGGACATCTCCCTTGATTTTTATCAAAATTCCTCTGCTTGACCTGGTAGCCTGAGATCTCTTCTACAAAGGGCCTTAGTTCCAAGATCTATGAAAATACCCTCCTTTCAGCCATTAATACTAGTATTTATCTTGCATGGAAGCAAAAAATGAGAAGAGGACCTAGGTGAACTGTCAAGTGAGCAATGGACCTACAGTATATACTAGAAGCATGTTGCATGGTGAACGCACATGTGGAAATTTATAATTATTTGAAGCACTTTATTGAGATCTGTTCCAAGAGTGTACAGTTATTTATTAAGGATGTTGTATTCACATTTATTGGAGTGGGTCATGATTGAGTCCTTTTTCTTTTTTTTCTTTTTTTTTTTACTAATAATCATCATTGTTTATAATAATTGCTATATTTCTAATTGCTTGTTTGCACATACATTAATTTAGCATTTTTGCACATACACATATATATTTGCATAATGTTGTTGCACAACACGTTATTTTATATGAAAATGCTGCATGTTCCTTTTTGCATATGACTTGGTGCAGTAAGCAACCCATAAAATAGACAACCTAAACACACTGCAAATTAATGCACGGCATAATGCGCATTAAAACAGTGCAATAGTGTGAATTGGCCCTTACAGTTTTTTTCTTAGTCCCTCTGCAAAGTTCCTCAATCACCTGTTGATCCTGCAAGTGGGGGCTACCTTTGTTTGTTGCAATACTTCTAAATTGGGAGCAAAGTTGCTACTCTCATGTGGACTGTGCCAGGAGGCATGGCTGTCAGAATTATCACTGCTGAGTCACAAGCCTATGGCTTGTCCATCAGCACCTGGTCACAACTATCCCTGTGCACTGCTTTCTGGATTGCTGGCACTTCCCCTGCTGTGCAAAACCTCCCATTGTGAGGTGCAGTTCTTCAGAGGGTAACGTGAAACACAGATATAGGAGGATTTGGCTCAATTATGGTAGGTAAAGGAAGTTTTTTTAGTTTACGTTAAGAGCCTTGTGCATCACATACTAAGTGAATGTGGACTTACTTAGACTGTCATATAGGAGCCTTTAGTTGTAGTTATTTATTACAGGTACTTATATGGCACAATCCATTTACGCAGCACTTATTTATTTATTTCAGGTACTTATATAGCGCTGTCAATTTATGCAGCACTTTACATACATATATTGTACATTCACATCAGTCCCTAACCCTCAAGGGGCGTACAATCTAAGGTCCCTAACTCACATTCATATATATACATACTAGGGACAATTTAGACAGGAGCCAATTAACCTACCAACATGTCTTTGGAGTGTGGAAGGAAACCGGAGTACCTGGAAGAAACCCACGCAGTCACAGGGAGAACATGCAAACTCCAGGCAGGTGGCGCCGGGGTTGGGATTCGAACCAGCGACCCTAGTACTGCCAGGCGTAAGTGTCACCCATTTAGCCACTGTGCTGCCCCACTATACATATATATTGTACATTCACATCAGTCCCTGCACTCTAGGACCGTACAATCTAAGGTCCCTAACTCACATTCATACATACAGATACTAAGGCAAATTTAGACACGAGCCAATTAAACTAACAGCATGTCTTGAGACAGTGGGAGAAAACCAGAGGAAACCCACACAGGCACAGGGAGAACATGCAAACTCCAGGCACGTATTTTTGTGGCTGAGATTCAAACCAACAACCGTAGTGCTGCTGGCGGAAGTGCTTAAAGTGCTTACCACTTAGCCACTGTGCTGCTACCTATATCCCTAAACACTATAATGCAATATTCCAAGGAAAGTATTTGCAAATTACCTCATTTCTCAGAATTTCTGTGGGTTTTCCTTTGTTAAAGAAATGATTAATCCCTTATGTTCTGTTGAATATACAATTGAAAGTGTTTTGTTTTATCTGTATGATAAGTGCTAAACATACCGATCTATTGTACCAAGAACAGCAATGCTTCACTGGAGATGCAAAAAAAATCATATTCTTTTCATAAATTGCCAGCAGGAACTGGTTCTATTCTAACATGTTTTGCGCTAGGTTCAGTGCTTTATTATAGAATTTTTGGGGAAGAACTGTGTCTAGCATGAAACATTTCAGAACAAAACATGTTCTGCTAGCTATTCTAACAAAGAAAGAAGATTATTTTGCAGCATTGCTGTTTTGGTGTCCAGCATTGCTGTTGTTTTAATGTGCAGCATTGCTGTTACTTGTACAATTGATTGCTAATGTGGACATGACCTGAGCCACTACATGAGATGTGATTGTGTAGTTTGGAGCCTGATCTCGCCTGGAGTGGCATGCGAAATGTTTGGAAAACATACGTTTTGATTTTTCTAAAACTCTTGTTAGCTGATTACTTCTTATGCTCTTTGTCTCTGCTGCTTCCAGCAGTCTCTAACAGAATACCCCCCCAGACTACAGAATACACCCCCCCATGTTATGTAGTCCTGCCCTAGGGTGACCATTCTGTTCCATCATAAATATAGTATGGTAAGTGAATGTTGTCACCTAAGGACAGAAAGTTTGTTACTGGCAGGATCGCCAGGTGACAATAAGGCCTCATGCACATGTGTTGGCCAAAAACCGCTAACGGTAGCCAAAATGCAAGTAAACGCGCCTAAGCACTAACCTCATTTAGTGCTTGGGCATTAATTCATTTCTTTTACAAATAATTTTATTATAGAATAGGAAACAGCAGAGAATCAGTCAAGAACATATGCAATGACCAGCAGGAATATAACATACAAAAAATTTGATGGATAATACAGAACATGTACTGATGAGAAAACATGAAAATAAACTGTGTACATAAGTGCCGTACAGAAAGAAAAGACAATAAATTGCAAAAATGATAGACATTTAGAGACTAATAACATAATAAACTCACAGGAAAAATTGTTGCAGAATCAACATACAGAATGCGAGATGAATAGGAGAAAGGGCCTCACTGAATACAGAGAGGTACTTAACACGCAGGGCTCTCAAAGGAGTCTAGCACATGGGTGCAGTATTGGTGGTACGGGACTCAAAACAGGAATCACAATCAGCACAAACTAACCTGAAGAAGACAGACTAGACAAGAAGAAAGAAAGGAGCGAAGAGAAAGGAGACAAACAAACAGACACCAACAACAAAGAAAGGGGGCTCCAGAGAAAAGAAAAAAAAAATATAAAAATAAGCTGGTATATAAGTTTTATATCGACAAGAGGGATTGGTCGAATCTTGATGGTTGAGCTATATCAAGCCAAGGACGCCATGTCTGTAAAAATTTTGTATGGGTGTCTAACAGTATAGTGGTCAAGTTCATCCGGTTTTTGACAGCCTCGAAGCTGAGGAGGGGAGTCTTCCAGGCTCTCGCAACTGTCCGCTTGGTGGCCATGAACAGGTGCGATGCCAGCTGCCGTTCAGGATGAAGTAGGCCCACTAATGGTTTAAATAAGAGCGCTTCGTACGGATTGCATTTAATGTCTGTGTGGAACACAGTGCGAAGAAGGGCATAAACTCTGATCCACAATCTGCACACCTTGGGGCAAGTCCACCAAATATGGACCATGGTACCCATCTGCTGACAACCTCGAAAGCAAGTCGGGGAATATGTGGGAATAAAATGAGCCAGACGAGCAGGCGTGTAATACCATCTATAAAGAACCTTGTATGCGTTTTCTAGAATAACATTCCTAGAACATTTGGATAATTGTTGGGTCATGATCTGCCAATCCTGCTGATCTAGAGTGCCCCCAAGTTCCGGCTGCCAACGCTGATAACAATGGACTGGAGGAGTTTTATGAGAAATAATGGAAGAGTAGACCAGGGAAATTAAGCCCGGAGCATGGGGTCTATGTCTACATTGACTTTCAAAGGGGGTCAACCTGTAGGGTCCCGAACGTGTCTGTATTAAAGTACTGATAAAGTGGCGGAGTTGAAGGTATCCAAAATGTTCCCGCAATGGGATATTGTAAGAAGAGGGCAGAGTTTCAAAGGCGAGTATCCGAGTGGGAGAGAGCATGGAATGAATATCATGGAAGCCATTTGCTTGCCACCAAGCAAACTGTCCAGGATTGTCACGACCTGGGGGAAATAATGGATTGTGTAGCAACCGTAGTAACGGTAGATGAGCAGAAATAAGGCCAGCGGAATATTTAATTGATTCCTAAATACAGCAAGGCAGAAAGCCATTGAAAAGGGAATGAATGAAAAGGGAATGAATGTTTCAGAGTCTCCAAAAGTGATGGTGAGATAGTAATCGACATAGCTTTGGACTTGGCAGGGTTAACATGGATGCCTGAGAGAACTGCAAAGGAATCCAAAACCGCAAGTAAGTTTGGCAAAGTAACCCCCGGGTTCGCAACCGATAACAATATATCGTCTGCAAACATAGATAACTTGTGTTGGGAACCAGCTACATCTATTCCCTTAATATCAGGATGTATACGAATGGCTTCCGCCAACGGTTCCAAAGCCAAAATATGGAAGAGAGTGGGCATCCTTGTCTAGTTCCAATGCCAATCGAAAACGTTGAAGACTCAAAACCATAATATTTGAGTTTTGCTTGAGGGGATGTATATAGCGAGGAAATCCAACGCAAGAACGAGGGACCAAAGCCAAAATGATGGAGGACCAACATGAGATAAGGCCAGGACAAGGTGTCAAAGGCTTTATTGATGTCTAGAGATAGGAGCATCATTTCAATTTTGCGAGTATGGGCCAAATGTTGTAACTGTATAATACGTCTGATGGCATCTCCGGCTTGTCTGTGGGGGACATAACCCACCTGGTCCTTCTTAATCAAGCGAGAAAGGAAAGAATTCAAATGAGTGGCTAAGATCTTAGTGAGGATTTTCATGTCAATGTTAATAAGAGAAATTGGTCTGTAATTTGCCCAGGAGGAATGATCCTGATCCGGTTTGGGGATCATAACCATGTTAGCAGTCAAAGAGTTGGGAAAGCTTTGCACCTCCCTTCTCCGCATTGAACTTAGTGGCAAGGTGAGGGGCAAGCACATTTTTTGTAATATGAAGCCGTGTATCCATCTGGACCTGGGCGTTTGCCCATCTTCAGGTCTGCAATGCATTGCAGAACTTCCGATACTTGAATATCACGGTCCATCAGGTCCTTATGGGCCTGGGTCAAAGTAGGTAAGGACAAATGAGATAGAAAGTCAGAGATAGATTGGGGATCAGCCCGTGTAGGATTCGCATAAAGTCTGGCTAATCGATGCCGAAACTTGAAGCCGCTACAGGATTACTGGTGAGAACATTCTGACAAATGCGTAGAGATATCGGTTTAGGATGGTGCGCGAAAGAGCGCAATCTACGTGCTAACATGGAATCTGGTTTATTTGCTTTACTATACCATTTTTGGCGTGTCCATCGCAAAGAGCGCTCAGCCTCATCAGTCAAACAGAGATCTAGTTCCAGGCGAGCCTGATCTAACAACCTACAGTTCGATGGGGTTGGTACCTGCTTAAATTTAGCCGACGCGGAAGCTAACTTTGATTCCAGCTGACTATGTTTATGTTGTCTATCCCTCTTCCGCCTTGAAGCTATCTGAATAATATGACCCCGTAGAACAGCCTTGTAAGCTTCCCACAACGTCACCGAAGAAGAGACAGAACCCGAGTTTAGCTGAAAATATTCTTGGGTTTTACGCACTCGTTCTGCCTGAATCTCCTTCAGTGAAAGTAGAGAGTCATTCATAATCCAAGAGGAGTAGGATGGTTTACAAAGGAGAGATCGACAAACCACCAAAATGGGGTCATGATCGGACATGGAACCATGAGGATAGAGACGGAGCGTACTAAGGGAAGATGTTTACGCAACACAAAAGCATGGTCAATTCTTGAATGAGAATGATGAGGGTAAGAATAGTAAGTATAATCTTTTCCCCGTGGGTGGAATTCACGCCATAGATCTACCAGGTCATGGCTACTTAACGTACGGGTGAAGGATTTGGCCGATGTGGAATAATTAGAGTTTTCTGCAGGGTATTTATCTAGGGATGGGTTTAATACTAAATTGGATTCTCCTGCCAGTAGAAGAGTACCCCGTTGATGGACAGCCAGGATCCAGCAGATATGTGATAGAAAGGGTTAACATTGGGAGCATAATAGGTCAGTATTGTAACATCGATACCCTGAATCGTGCCCTGTAATAAAAGATACCTGCCGCTTGGATCAGCAATACACTTCACACAAACAAATGGGGTTTTGCCGTGAAAAGCAACAAGGACTCCCCTTTGTTTAGTAGGGCCAGTAGCCTGAAAAACCTGAGGGTAGCATGCATCGAAATATTTAGGGGCAGAGGTATTTGAAAAATGAGTTTCCTGCAGACAAGCAATGTCGACATGGCGAGTCCGGAGAAACTTAAATATATTTACCCGTTTTTGCGGAGAGTTCATGCCCTGAACATTCAAGGATAACCAGTTTAGCGACATGGCAATCGGAAGGGAACAAGATCATCTCCGCCACAATCCCCGAGAGCCCTGAAAATTTTTTTATAAAAACACAAAACACACATGACAAAAAACAGAGAAAAAAAGACAGGAAAAAAGGAAGAAAACAAGAAACCATCTGGTATACGAGCAATATTCATATGAAACAGTAAGATTAGCATAAACATCTCAATAAACCACTGTGGGTGAAATACCCACAAAAAGGCTGGATAGCGGGCAGGACACCAATCCAGTCCACTAACCAGCTTGAAGGGGGACACCATAGTCCACCGGAACTACTCGACTCAATTAAGGCAAGAAAATACCAAACAAACAATTTAGGCTAATAAACCCAGGAATAATTGACCTATAGATGGCTAGTAAGGCAATAGGAAACTCAGTAGGCTAGAACTTCAAAAATGAAGAAGCTCCAAAATAGCCGGAGGGGTGAAACCCCCCACGGGACTGCCCAGTGAGCTGAGTCACACCCACGGCCTGAGATCCGCCGCCAGATCCGCCCATCAACTATGACATAAGTAGAAGCATCTACACAGAACTAACATGGTTATTTAGGCACTAGCTGCTGTGGAGAAAGTGCTACAAGGCATAACTGCATAGGAACACATATGGGCGATGTTGCCTGCATCTCAAAGAGTAAGACAAAAAAAACATGTGAAAAACCCAACCAGGCACTGAATGTCAAGTTGCAGAAACCTGGAAACGCTGGGCCTGTAGAGATCAGATAGCCTGAGAGCTACTCTGACTTGGAGGAGAAGATTTACGCGAAGACTGGGAACTCCGAGGGCGTGTAGAAACTGTAGCCTCCTCGTTCTGGGGGTGTGGTAATTCCAATTTCAGTTCCTAAAAGTGGCGGCGAAGATCTGCTGGTGAAAAAGCTTGGAACTGACGACCTTGGAAGGAAAAAGAGAGCTTGAAAGGAAAGCCCCATCTGTACTTAATATCAGCTGATTGTAAAATCTGGAGGTAGGGTCTCGGGTATGACGTTTGGCAATCGTGACTGGGGACAAATCCGCAAAAAGCTGAACAGAGTGACCCTGGAATTCCAAAGCTGGACGAATCCGAGCTGCCTGTAGTAGACGCTCTTTAGTACGGTAAAAGTGGAATTTATTGATAATGTCCCTGGGAGGGCCCTCCGTGGGCTTAGGAGCTAAAGCTCTATGGATACGATCAAGGGGATCTCAGGAGCCAGTTCCTGGGATAGAGCAGTAGCAGTACCCTGTAGATCGGTGATTACCTCAGGGATCCCTCGGATGTGGAGATTATCTCTGCGGGCTCTATTCTCAGCATCTTCCAATTTATCTTTTAAAGTGTCCAGCTCGGCATGCAGATCATCCACCTCCTGTTCATGGCGCTCCAAGACCGTAGTCGCCAGATCCATACGTTGTTCTAGTTGATGGGCACGATAGCCCAATTCTTTTAGGCCTCTTACCAGATCAGAAGATAATTTACGAGAGGCAACCGTAATCTCCTCTCGCACTATGGCGCGGAATTTGTGCAGCAAGGCTTCAGGGTTTTGTTCAAGAGGGCCGGTCAGGTCCGATGGGAACTGTTGACTATTGCCATCCGACTCAGGATCCCCTTTAAGCAGCGTGGTGTCATCAGGCTCTGGGGGGCTAGGCGTTAGTTTGCTAGTGTGGCTATGCGGAGGGGATTTCTGCTGGGCCCGGTGTTTGGGTTCGGTACGTGGGGTACGATGCATTTTTAGAGAAGTCCAGGTAGTTCACAAACACCTTCAACCGGTTGAAATTATACGCCAGGGTGTAGAAGCCCAATTGCCAAGATATATGTTCCGGTGGCACGGCACAGGGAGATCACTTGGTCATCTTCCCCGATTACGTGTGCGTGTCCCCCGACGCGGTTGCTTTCACATAAGATCCATTGCTGCGGAACACATCATGCGTCCTGCCGCAGCCAATAAATTATAGAAAAGATTATTAAACTGGGTAGGGAGGAGTAGATACAGGCAGCTGATGTATCTGTAGCGGTACTGTCCACAGAGTGAAGATGAAATCCCAGGTAGAACGAGCGTAGGCCCCAAGATCTCAGCAGCCGGTGGGGAGCGAGGATCTGCGACAATCAAGCCAGGTGGTCAACAACAATGAAGGCCTGCCAGAGGGGGGGCACAGAAGCTTCTAATTCACCCTCTATGGAAGGGGGGCTGATGTGTGAAGCCTCCACCCCTATCAAGGGCCGCTCATCCACTGCAATGGGCCTCCGAGCCCTATTGGAATCCCAGTAGGCCTGGTGTGATCCCCTGGACCAACACAGAAGCCAGTGGGACCCACACAGGCTGGCCCAGCAGCTGGCCCTATAGCAGGGGGCTGGAGGGCAGAGCGGCAGCGTCCCGACCCAGCCGCAGCAGCGTCCCGTCCGCAGTGGCAGGAAAGACCGTGGCTTCACACGCCGCGGTAGGCCGCAACTCGTCCGGAGCTCCGAATGGCCGGAGGGGGGACGAGAACATATGGTGCCCCCCCCCCCTTAGATGTCAGGCAGGGTCCACAGAGCCTCTGGTGGCCGTGCAAGGCCCGCTGTCACCTGGATGGCAGCGGATTCAACTTCAGGGCGCCGAAGCTCAGGAACAGACGTCCGCTCCGGTCGCCATCTGGGACACTCCCCCCGGCATTAATTAATTTCAATGGTAAGTACTCTGGCCAATAAGATGAATAACAGTCCAAGCGCTAATTGCTGTACTATAAATCAAAAATGTAGCGCTACAGACCCAAGATATTCCAATGAAGACAGATAGGTGATTCATATGAATAAATAAACATAAATATAACAGTTCATAAAAAGGGTGACTTTTAGTGATTTCTTCTCTGTCCTATACTTCTGGTGCTCAGGCGTTGTGCAAAATAGTGCTGAGAGAATGCACACTCACCAGAACGCCCAGGAAAATGAGCGTTTAGTAATTATATATTCCCCTTGGAGACATCAGCCGGTCAGGATAAGATAGTATGCTAGCCTCCCTCAAGAGCTCCTGTAAGTTACTGTGTGATCCCTCGGTAGGTGGCCTGTGGACTTCTCCTTGGGGACCACATACGTTCCTTACCCAGCGATGGCTGCAAATGAATACTCCCCAAGGGAGTCAAAACAAGGACGCCTCCATAGTGTAGTAGGTGATAACAGAGGTTTTATTACATAAAGCATCCAAGGTACACAGCGGTGTATACAAAAAACGGACTGACCGTCCAGTGGTAAAGATGGCCGCCGGAGCTCCACGATGCTCCGGCGGTGTGACGTCACGGCGTTCCTGGCTCCTCCTACGCGTTTCGTGCACACGCACGTCGTCTGGGGGGATTTGCCAATGAACGCCGAGCCGTGCGTCGTACATTTATATGCTATGCGCATGCGCAGTAGAGAAGGTGCCATATTCTAGAAGTGCGACCTGAAGACACCCGGATCCCGATATGGGCGCCATTTTTCATTAGTTCCATTGCTTATACATACCGTTACAATAGCAGCATGTAAAGCCGGCCAGCTGTCATTATTATTAATAACAGTACTACAACCCCTTAATGGTCTCACTTCGGTGTTTAATCCAACTGCCAATTTCATATATATTAGGTATATACCTTCCAATTGACCAAATTAAAGGGCAAAACGAATCAATGCAGTATGTATAGCGCTAGCATATAAACCACTTCATAAAAGTCCATGTACATATAATATTCATAAAAACAGAGAATCTACTAGTAGGCAACAAAATAATGGGCATACATAAGTCCATACTAAAAATATACATAAAATTGTACATAAAATAATGCAAATGACTGTATCCTTTTAATTGTTAACCAGTGCCAATCAGTGACACTAGGAATATAAAACTAAAACTGAACCAGGGAACAATAAGCAAAATTTACGATAAAATAATATCATCATATCCTATTCTCTCAATATGACGATAAAACATCCATAAAATACAATAAAAAGAGAGGATCCATAGAGTTTTAACTATTTTTGATAAAACAATTTAGATCTATGTCTATATTGTGGCCTTTAGGGTGTAAAGTCTGCAGCTCATATATCCAGCGTGTTTCGAGTTGCGAGACTCCACGCAATTTATTTACTCCCCTCCAATGGGGTTGTACTATATCTATCCCAACAAACTGTAAAGATGATGGGTCATTTTTGTGCTTGCATTTAAAATGATAAGACAATGAGTGATCTTTATACCCCTTTTTAATGTTGTTGATATGTTCTCTCAGTCTATCACGTAGGCGTCTGGTAGTACGTCCCACATACTGGAGTTTGCAAGAACATTCAAGAAGATATACCACATTTTTACTATAGCAGGTTATGCATTTATCTAATTTATACGTTCTTCCTGTGGTGTTTGAAGAAAAAGTAAATTGTTTCTGTTTCCTTACGTTATTCGTCGTACAAATAACGCACTTGTTACAAGGAAAAAAACCTGTTATGTTCGGTGCAAACGTGATCTTCTCTGGGGGGTTGATGACATTAGGTGCTAATCGGTGTCTTAATGCTGTAGCTTTTTTATATATAACTTCCGGTTTAGCCGGAAGAATTTTGGAAAGGATGGGATCCGCCAATAAGACATTCCAATTTTTACTGATGATGTTCTTAATGGCCCTATGCTGTATAGAATATGTGGTCAAAAAAGGGCAAGACAGTGCCGTACTGGTCATTCTTTTATCCTCCAGTAATGCACTTCTGTCCATATTAGCCACTTGTTGAATGGTGTCATCGATTTTTTGCTGAGGATATCCTTTTTCCAGGAATTTCATCTTTAAAGTGTCTGCTTGTATGTAGTATGTATCCAGTTTAGTACAGTTCCTGCGTATTCTTGTGAATTGACCTTTCGGAATGTTTGCAAGCCATGCAGGGTGGTGACAACTTTCTAGCGGGATGAAACTATTCCTGTCGGTTTTTTTGAAGAAGGATTCAGTAATGACCATACCATTATCATTAAATAATGTCAAATCCAAGAAATGAATGTCTGTATTGCTATATGTATAACTAAACTCAATATTAAGTGCGTTATCATTAAGTGTTTTAAAAAAATTGTGCAAAGATTCCTCCTCCCCATTCCACAATAAGAACACGTCATCTATAAATCTTTTATAAAATATTAACTCTGGCCACTCTCTTGCATAAATTAAAAACTCCTCCCAATACGCCATAAAAAGATTTGCTAGGCTGGGGGCAAACTTCGCCCCCATCGCCACTCCTTTGGTTTGCAAGAAATATTTGCGATCAAACCAGAAATAATTATTCTGCATTGCGAACTGCAGTAATGTTAAAATATATTCAATATGTGAAGGAGATAAAGTGCTATAGGCGTCTAGAAAATATTTGGCGGTGTCCATCCCATCTTCATGTGCAATATTGCTGTATAAGGATGTGACATCCGCTGTGACTAAAAAGGTTTGAGATGAAATTTTAATGTCTTTAATGTCATTCAAAATGTGCTTAGTATCCTTTAGAAACGACGGGGTTTGTGTGACCAGTGGTTGTAGGAAATAATCTATGTACTCTCCTACTTTGGAGAATAATGAGCCTATTCCACTTATAATAGGCCGTCCTGGTGGTTTCGTCAGATTTTTATGCACCTTTGGGAGTATATAAAACACTGGAAGTCTGGGGGCTGATGGACACAGGAAATCTTTTTCTTTTTTATTTAGTATACCACTATCAAATCCCTTTTTAATGATATTTTTCAAACCTTTTTTAAGAGTTGATAAAGGATTCCCAGGAAGGCGGGTATAAGTAGTAGTGTCATTCAAAATCTTATAAGATTCCTCTAAGTAGTCACGTTTGTTGAGTATGACCACCCCTCCTCCCTTATCCGCTGGTCTGATGACCAGGTCTTTTCTTTTCAGGAGGAGGTCAACTGCTTTCTTGGTGTCCATGTCAGGGGCCTTTCTAATATTTAATCCCTCCAGATCTTTTAGTACTAATTCTTTGAAGATATTCACATAGGATCTGGACTGGGGTGGGGGATTAAAAGTTGAGGCATTCTTTAGTGTTGAGTGGTGATTATTATTACTCTGATCATATTTATATGGATTAGAGTGAAAGTATCTTTTTAATGAGAGTTGTCGTGAGAATTTGTGAATATCGATGTACGTTTGAAACTTATTTAACTTCTGTTTAGGGGCAAACTTAAGCCCCTTGTCCAGAAGTTTTAATTCAGGTTGCGTAAGTACTATATCACTCAAATTAAAAATCCCTTGACCAGCTACGTTTTCCTTCTCTTGCCTGTTTCTGTTGACCCTTTTCCCCCCCCTTTTCCCTCTCCGGAACCGCTTCTTTTCCGAGACCCTCCTTCCCCTAAAAAATGAACCTGAGGTGTTCTGTTCGAGTCATAATTATATGGCACTCTTGGTGGTGTCTGCTGATAGTTCCGATTGTCATAATAATCCCTATTGAATTGTGGATTAGATGGTTTATTAGAGTACATAGGCCCTTGGTTATAGTGCCTAGGAGGCGCTGCTGCCCCCTGGTGGCGCGGATAGTGATTAGCGTTTGAGTTATAATTCTGGTGGTGTTGCCTAGGGGATGCTACCGCTCCTTGCTGATGGGGGTAGGGATTCCTATTCTGATAGTACTGTCCACTGTTAGACTGATTATGTTGCTCATGTGATGGATGCCATTGCATATTCCGTGTCCCCACATTTGGATCATTAAGAGCTTCATATCTATTTGATGTTGGTACATTATATTGATTGAACTGTTTATTGTGTTTAGGAGATTGATATTGTAGATGTGAAGGTTCATATCTAACATTAGATTGTGTCTTTTTAGGTTTCTTCTTATTAGTATCCGTGGGATTGGTCACTACTTGTGACTTCTCCTCATCTGATTGCCACCTAAACACTACATTTTCTTGATAGTCTTTAAAATCCCTCGCATATTTCCTCTTTTTCTTTATTTTTTGTTCTTTCTCTATGTTGTCAAGGTACTTCTTGACTTTATCAGATTCTTTATTGTACTCATCCGTACCTTTAAATGGAGTGAGTTTCTCTCTAATAATATTAATTTCAGAGTCTAGATAAGTTAATTTCTTCTTTTTTCTAGTAATTAGAAATTTTATTAGATCCATTCCCGCTTTATTAAAAAATTGGAACCATTCTAAAAGACCAGTATCATCCATATATTCAGGGGGGACGTCCCACCTAAGTGAACGGGGAACCATACCTTCCTTGAGATATTTGTCTAGAAATGATACATCCCAAAGGGTTCTGACCTCAGCGGAGGTAAGATTTTGTAAGATTTTGTAAATTATATGTACATGGACTTTTATGAAGTGGTTTATATGCTAGCGCTATACATACTGCATTGATTCGTTTTGCCCTTTAATTTGGTCAATTGGAAGGTATATACCTAATATATATGAAATTGGCAGTTGGATTAAACACCGAAGTGAGACCATTAAGGGGTTGTAGTACTGTTATTAATAATAATGACAGCTGGCCGGCTTTACATGCTGCTATTGTAACGGTATGTATAAGCAATGGAACTAATGAAAAATGGCGCCCATATCGGGATCCGGGTGTCTTCAGGTCGCACTTCTAGAATATGGCGCCTTCTCTACTGCGCATGCGCATAGCATATAAATGTACGACGCACGGCTCGGCGTTCATTGGCAAATCCCCCCAGACGACGTGCGTGTGCACGAAACGCGTAGGAGGAGCCAGGAACGCCGTGACGTCACACCGCCGGAGCATCGTGGAGCTCCGGCGGCCATCTTTACCACTGGACGGTCAGTCCGTTTTTTGTATACACCGCTGTGTACCTTGGATGCTTTATGTAATAAAACCTCTGTTATCACCTACTACACTATGGAGGCGTCCTTGTTTTGACTCCCTTGGGGAGTATTCATTTGCAGCCATCGCTGGGTAAGGAACGTATGTGGTCCCCAAGGAGAAGTCCACAGGCCACCTACCGAGGGATCACACAGTAACTTACAGGAGCTCTTGAGGGAGGCTAGCATACTATCTTATCCTGACCGGCTGATGTCTCCAAGGGGAATATATAATTACTAAACGCTCATTTTCCTGGGCGTTCTGGTGAGTGTGCATTCTCTCAGCACTATTTTGCACAACGCCTGAGCACCAGAAGTATAGGACAGAGAAGAAATCACTAAAAGTCACCCTTTTTATGAACTGTTATATTTATGTTTATTTATTCATATGAATCACCTATCTGTCTTCATTGGAATATCTTGGGTCTGTAGCGCTACATTTTTGATTTATGGTATTTTAAAGGTGTTTGGTAACCTGATGTATAGCTGCTGCAATTAGGTGCGCTCGTATACACATTTTTCTTTACCTGTTTTTTAACCATTCAGTTTCTGAGCAGCACCTCCCAGATTATAGCATTTTTCTGATCATCACTAGATCTTCTAGAATATACACAATTATGGCGGATATCTTCGAGATGAGATTGTCTAGATCTATCATCTCTGAGGATGTCTATACGATTGATGACACAAGAGATGACCTTAAGGGCCTGTTCTTACATTTACAAAATCTTACCTCCGCTGAGGTCAGAACCCTTTGGGATGTATCATTTCTAGACAAATATCTCAAGGAAGGTATGGTTCCCCGTTCACTTAGGTGGGACGTCCCCCCTGAATATATGGATGATACTGGTCTTTTAGAATGGTTCCAATTTTTTAATAAAGCGGGAATGGATCTAATAAAATTTCTAATTACTAGAAAAAAGAAGAAATTAACTTATCTAGACTCTGAAATTAATATTATTAGAGAGAAACTCACTCCATTTAAAGGTACGGATGAGTACAATAAAGAATCTGATAAAGTCAAGAAGTACCTTGACAACATAGAGAAAGAACAAAAAATAAAGAAAAAGAGGAAATATGCGAGGGATTTTAAAGACTATCAAGAAAATGTAGTGTTTAGGTGGCAATCAGATGAGGAGAAGTCACAAGTAGTGACCAATCCCACGGATACTAATAAGAAGAAACCTAAAAAGACACAATCTAATGTTAGATATGAACCTTCACATCTACAATATCAATCTCCTAAACACAATAAACAGTTCAATCAATATAATGTACCAACATCAAATAGATATGAAGCTCTTAATGATCCAAATGTGGGGACACGGAATATGCAATGGCATCCATCACATGAGCAACATAATCAGTCTAACAGTGGACAGTACTATCAGAATAGGAATCCCTACCCCCATCAGCAAGGAGCGGTAGCATCCCCTAGGCAACACCACCAGAATTATAACTCAAACGCTAATCACTATCCGCGCCACCAGGGGGCAGCAGCGCCTCCTAGGCACTATAACCAAGGGCCTATGTACTCTAATAAACCATCTAATCCACAATTCAATAGGGATTATTATGACAATCGGAACTATCAGCAGACACCACCAAGAGTGCCATATAATTATGACTCGAACAGAACACCTCAGGTTCATTTTTTAGGGGAAGGAGGGTCTCGGAAAAGAAGCGGTTCCGGAGAGGGAAAAGGGGGGGGGAAAGGGTCAACAGAAACAGGCAAGAGAAGGAAAACGTAGCTGGTCAAGGGATTTTTAATTTGAGTGATATAGTACTTACGCAACCTGAATTAAAACTTCTGGACAAGGGGCTTAAGTTTGCCCCTAAACAGAAGTTAAATAAGTTTCAAACGTACATCGATATTCACAAATTCTCACGACAACTCTCATTAAAAAGATACTTTCACTCTAATCCATATAAATATGATCAGAGTAATAATAATCACCACTCAACACTAAAGAATGCCTCAACTTTTAATCCCCCACCCCAGTCCAGATCCTATGTGAATATCTTCAAAGAATTAGTACTAAAAGATCTGGAGGGATTAAATATTAGAAAGGCCCCTGACATGGACACCAAGAAAGCAGTTGACCTCCTCCTGAAAAGAAAAGACCTGGTCATCAGACCAGCGGATAAGGGAGGAGGGGTGGTCATACTCAACAAACGTGACTACTTAGAGGAATCTTATAAGATTTTGAATGACACTACTACTTATACCCGCCTTCCTGGGAATCCTTTATCAACTCTTAAAAAAGGTTTGAAAAATATCATTAAAAAGGGATTTGATAGTGGTATACTAAATAAAAAAGAAAAAGATTTCCTGTGTCCATCAGCCCCCAGACTTCCAGTGTTTTATATACTCCCAAAGGTGCATAAAAATCTGACGAAACCACCAGGACGGCCTATTATAAGTGGAATAGGCTCATTATTCTCCAAAGTAGGAGAGTACATAGATTATTTCCTACAACCACTGGTCACACAAACCCCGTCGTTTCTAAAGGATACTAAGCACATTTTGAATGACATTAAAGACATTAAAATTTCATCTCAAACCTTTTTAGTCACAGCGGATGTCACATCCTTATACAGCAATATTGCACATGAAGATGGGATGGACGCCGCCAAATATTTTCTAGACGCCTATAGCACTTTATCTCCTTCACATATTGAATATATTTTAACATTACTGCAGTTCGCAATGCAGAATAATTATTTCTGGTTTGATCGCAAATATTTCTTGCAAACCAAAGGCGTGGCGATGGGGGCGAAGTTTGCCCCCAGCCTAGCAAATCTTTTTATGGCGTATTGGGAGGAGTTTTTAATTTATGCAAGAAAGTGGCCAGAGTTAATATTTTATAAAAGATTTATAGATGACGTGTTCTTATTGTGGAATGGGGAGGAGGAATCTTTGCACAATTTTTTTAAAACACTTAATGATAACGCACTTAATATTGAGTTTAGTTATACATATAGCAATACAGACATTCATTTCTTGGATTTGACATTATTTAATGATAATGGTATGGTCATTACTGAATCCTTCTTCAAAAAAACCGACAGGAATAGTTTCATCCCGCTAGAAAGTTGTCACCACCCTGCATGGCTTGCAAACATTCCGAAAGGTCAATTCACAAGAATACGCAGGAACTGTACTAAACTGGATACATACTACATACAAGCAGACACTTTAAAGATGAAATTCCTGGAAAAAGGATATCCTCAGCAAAAAATCGATGACACCATTCAACAAGTGGCTAATATGGACAGAAGTGCATTACTGGAGGATAAAAGAATGACCAGTACGGCACTGTCTTGCCCTTTTTTGACCACATATTCTATACAGCATAGGGCCATTAAGAACATCATCAGTAAAAATTGGAATGTCTTATTGGCGGATCCCATCCTTTCCAAAATTCTTCCGGCTAAACCGGAAGTTATATATAAAAAAGCTACAGCATTAAGACACCGATTAGCACCTAATGTCATCAACCCCCCAGAGAAGATCACGTTTGCACCGAACATAACAGGTTTTTTTCCTTGTAACAAGTGCGTTATTTGTACGACGAATAACGTAAGGAAACAGAAACAATTTACTTTTTCTTCAAACACCACAGGAAGAACGTATAAATTAGATAAATGCATAACCTGCTATAGTAAAAATGTGGTATATCTTCTTGAATGTTCTTGCAAACTCCAGTATGTGGGACGTACTACCAGACGCCTACGTGATAGACTGAGAGAACATATCAACAACATTAAAAAGGGGTATAAAGATCACTCATTGTCTTATCATTTTAAATGCAAGCACAAAAATGACCCATCATCTTTACAGTTTGTTGGGATAGATATAGTACAACCCCATTGGAGGGGAGTAAATAAATTGCGTGGAGTCTCGCAACTCGAAACACGCTGGATATATGAGCTGCAGACTTTACACCCTAAAGGCCACAATATAGACATAGATCTAAATTGTTTTATCAAAAATAGTTAAAACTCTATGGATCCTCTCTTTTTATTGTATTTTATGGATGTTTTATCGTCATATTGAGAGAATAGGATATGATGATATTATTTTATCGTAAATTTTGCTTATTGTTCCCTGGTTCAGTTTTAGTTTTATATTCCTAGTGTCACTGATTGGCACTGGTTAACAATTAAAAGGATACAGTCATTTGCATTATTTTATGTACAATTTTATGTATATTTTTAGTATGGACTTATGTATGCCCATTATTTTGTTGCCTACTAGTAGATTCTCTGTTTTTATGAATATTATATGTACATGGACTTTTATGAAGTGGTTTATATGCTAGCGCTATACATACTGCATTGATTCGTTTTGCCCTTTAATTTGGTCAATTGGAAGGTATATACCTAATATATATTATATTATCCCTAATCCTTGCTGATGGGGGTAGGGATTCCTATTCTGATAGTACTGTCCACTGTTAGACTGATTATGTTGCTCATGTGATGGATGCCATTGCATATTCCGTGTCCCCACATTTGGATCATTAAGAGCTTCATATCTATTTGATGTTGGTACATTATATTGATTGAACTGTTTATTGTGTTTAGGAGATTGATATTGTAGATGTGAAGGTTCATATCTAACATTAGATTGTGTCTTTTTAGGTTTCTTCTTATTAGTATCCGTGGGATTGGTCACTACTTGTGACTTCTCCTCATCTGATTGCCACCTAAACACTACATTTTCTTGATAGTCTTTAAAATCCCTCGCATATTTCCTCTTTTTCTTTATTTTTTGTTCTTTCTCTATGTTGTCAAGGTACTTCTTGACTTTATCAGATTCTTTATTGTACTCATCCGTACCTTTAAATGGAGTGAGTTTCTCTCTAATAATATTAATTTCAGAGTCTAGATAAGTTAATTTCTTCTTTTTTCTAGTAATTAGAAATTTTATTAGATCCATTCCCGCTTTATTAAAAAATTGGAACCATTCTAAAAGACCAGTATCATCCATATATTCAGGGGGGACGTCCCACCTAAGTGAACGGGGAACCATACCTTCCTTGAGATATTTGTCTAGAAATGATACATCCCAAAGGGTTCTGACCTCAGCGGAGGTAAGATTTTGTAAGATTTTGTAAATTATATGTACATGGACTTTTATGAAGTGGTTTATATGCTAGCGCTATACATACTGCATTGATTCGTTTTGCCCTTTAATTTGGTCAATTGGAAGGTATATACCTAATATATATGAAATTGGCAGTTGGATTAAACACCGAAGTGAGACCATTAAGGGGTTGTAGTACTGTTATTAATAATAATGACAGCTGGCCGGCTTTACATGCTGCTATTGTAACGGTATGTATAAGCAATGGAACTAATGAAAAATGGCGCCCATATCGGGATCCGGGTGTCTTCAGGTCGCACTTCTAGAATATGGCGCCTTCTCTACTGCGCATGCGCATAGCATATAAATGTACGACGCACGGCTCGGCGTTCATTGGCAAATCCCCCCAGACGACGTGCGTGTGCACGAAACGCGTAGGAGGAGCCAGGAACGCCGTGACGTCACACCGCCGGAGCATCGTGGAGCTCCGGCGGCCATCTTTACCACTGGACGGTCAGTCCGTTTTTTGTATACACCGCTGTGTACCTTGGATGCTTTATGTAATAAAACCTCTGTTATCACCTACTACACTATGGAGGCGTCCTTGTTTTGACTCCCTTGGGGAGTATTCATTTGCAGCCATCGCTGGGTAAGGAACGTATGTGGTCCCCAAGGAGAAGTCCACAGGCCACCTACCGAGGGATCACACAGTAACTTACAGGAGCTCTTGAGGGAGGCTAGCATACTATCTTATCCTGACCGGCTGATGTCTCCAAGGGGAATATATAATTACTAAACGCTCATTTTCCTGGGCGTTCTGGTGAGTGTGCATTCTCTCAGCACTATTTTGCACAACGCCTGAGCACCAGAAGTATAGGACAGAGAAGAAATCACTAAAAGTCACCCTTTTTATGAACTGTTATATTTATGTTTATTTATTCATATGAATCACCTATCTGTCTTCATTGGAATATCTTGGGTCTGTAGCGCTACATTTTTGATTTATGGTATTTTAAAGGTGTTTGGTAACCTGATGTATAGCTGCTGCAATTAGGTGCGCTCGTATACACATTTTTCTTTAGCTAATTGCTGTACTGTTTACAAAATGTTCAAATGTACATGGAGCCTAAAGGGTTCAGATATGGTGTAATCATTGTAAAAGTTACAGATTATTTTGTATGGTCCTTTTTTAGCAACATTTGCTGTCATAGATGGAATTTTTTGCTCTGGAAGTGAGTCCCAGTATGTGGTGGGAAGCAGAGATGTCTGCCATGCTGTGAATTCCACAACTAAGGGTTTTATCAGTAGGTGAAGGGAGGGGCACACTGATAAAAGGATTACTGTACTAGCTTGTACTGTGCTCCCTCTGCATGCCGCTTCATCATTTAACATTAGGGTCTATAACTAACAAGCAGTGTGCAAAGTTAGTTTGAAAGAGGACCAGTTAGATAAGGGCTTAACAAAGCAGCAGCAGAACGTTGGGCAAAATGTAAAAAAATCACCCCTGGTACAGTCTGTCAGTAGAATTAACACAGCAGTTTTTGCTCTTCTGGCTCCCGTTTGTAATGTAGTTTTATTAGCTGTTGATCCTGCTGGAGTTTTGCACTGAAATCACACAACAGAGGGTGTAACATGTAACCTGATCCTAAAGGTGATTTTAGCCTTTAAATCTACTGACAGACTGCGCCATATATGTCATTTAATTTTTTTATAGAGTTTTCATTAATTCATTCTTTCATATAGTTATTGCTCAGTCTGCAACAAAACCATGAAAAAATTTATTTTTCTGAAGTGACCCAAAATATTTCCAACTTTCTTTGCAATATTGCCACAAACCTCTATTTTAATGTTTTAGAACTTTTTTCACACAACTAACTTCCGAGCTAACTACAATACAGGGTGAGACATTACTGATATGTACTCTAAATGCATTATATTCACTTCATGGAACATCTGTGTTGCATTCCTGCAATACAGCTGTACTACAGCTTAGACGACATTGACATCTCACATTATATTACTGCCAGCCAGCAAATGCTGGTGGCTTAGCTCTATCATACTAAGGCAATTTCAGTTTCCAAACACAGCATGCATGAGGCTAAAAAGCCACGGCCACTGATAAATTACATGTCTGTGAGCAATTATAGGTCAGTGGCTGGCAAACATTTTGGCGGCTGAAAATAAAAAAGTGGTACTTAATTAGGTAAGTGGTAAAACCTCTATTTTTTTAAATGTAATCTTCCTAATTTAAAGTGATTATAAAAGCTTATTTTTTAGAAGAAAAAAAACAAACATGTCTATACTTACCTGTTGTGTGCAGTGGTTTTGCACAAAGCAGCCTGGATCCTTCTCTTCTTGGGTCCCCAGCAGGCTCTCCTGGCCTCCTGTTTTTATACAACTTCTTGATCTTGGACTCTTGTATGGTTTTGGTCTGGCACTTCCTTCTGTATTTCTACAGTAAACACGGTGGACAGTGTGCAGTGGACTTTGGGCAACATCCCTGCAGCACAGTGGTGCCTCTCTACACATAGCATACATTGTTACATGGCAGCCAGGCTTTGTTGAGGTTGATGCTGTGATTCCAGGACATGACTAACCAGGGAGAGTTGGCATCTATTATTATTATTATACAGTATTTATATAGTGCCAAAGGGTTTGCTCAGGCATCTATTTCTAACCTGGGTAAAACTTTTATATCATTCCCCCTGTGCAGTTATCCAGCAAGGAGGAGCAATTTCCCCAACATTTCAACTAGCTATGGGTACCCGACAGGGATGCCCCCTCTCCCCACCATTGTTTGCGTTGGCCATTGAGCCTTTGGTGGCGTGAATTTGGGCTAGCGAGGATGTGTTGGGCTTTCAATATGGTACCATTCACGAGAAACCATTGCTATATGCAGATGAAATACTGCTTTTGCTTGGCGATACAGGCCCATCCTTAACAATATCCATGCATATAATTTCTCAATTTGGGAAATATTCTGCGTTAATAATTACCTGGCCTAAGTTGGCCCTGCTGCCACTGGATGATGTCAGGGATCCAGCAATATCTACCTTCTGCCCAGTTTTATTAATGACCTCCTTTAAGTACTTAGGCATTCTAATTATCTCTAACCTATTAGACTACTGTTGATTAAATACAGCCCCGTTGCTGACCCATTTTAAGGACAAGGTGAAGATATGGTCTAAGTTCTGGCTGTCTTTTGGCAGGTAGAGCGAACCTTATAAAAATGATATGTATGCCCCAACTGCTGCTCTTTCTTCACAACTCGCCAGTAATGGTTCCACAGAAAACTTTCTTGATCATAAATACTAGCTTTCGCTCTTTGCTTTGGGGAGAATGCCCACCAAGGATAATGATAGAACAGTTACAGCGTCTTAAGGATAGTGGAGGGATAGCTATGCCCAATTCCTGGATAGCCAGTTGCAACATCTGTATAAAGGTCTGGCTGAAAGAAACACTGCCTTTGCCCCGGCTGATGACTCCACACTACAAGTATTGTTACACTGTACAGCTTCTAGTGCCTTACTGGAAGGTCTTGAGGCTCAGTCTTTTTGTAAACCTAACAAGTCATTCCCTACCTACTGATTAACACATAAAATTTGTATCAAGGTCAAGCAACTGCAGCAGGTTACAGGTCACACCGCATATAGTCCCTTATGGCATAATGCAGCATTACCAGAACTAGCAAAGATACAATATGTCACCAAGGGGAAATCCTGTGGGATAACTCATTTGAAACCAGGGGCGGACTGACAACTCATGGGTCTCCGGGCAATAGGGGATCATGGGGCCCCTGTGTCCTTGCCTAAACTTAAAGCCTATGAAAAAGGTACCAGGGGCATCTCATGGGGCCCCCTACTGACCCCGGGCCCTCGGGCAGTGCCCGAGTTTCCAAATGGACAGTCTGCCCCTGTTTGATACATATATTTGACAATGGTAAACTCATATTCTACGATATGTTGAAATCCAGATATAATTTACCATCCACTATGCTGTTCTACTACATACAGTTAAAACACGCAGTCATTGCTCAAAGCTCATCAGCCTTATGGCACTCCTTCCCCACTCCTATTTTCAACTACTTGCACTCAGTCACAACAACTAAGGGGGTCATGTCTCGCCTCTATAGCATGCTTCTGACAGATTATTTAGAAAAATACCCATATAGGGCCAGTGGGCACGAGATATGGGGCTTTTTAGGAAGACCAATGGAAGGCTGCATTGCAGGCTATTCATCTTAGCTCGCTGACAGTTTCTGACCATATATAACAACTATTTATTGTATTTAGGGATCTTTATACACCAGCTAAATTGTGCTCTATGGGGCTACATCAGGACCCTTTTTATGGTAGATGTAAGTGGGACCATGGGGATCTTATTCACATGCTATGGCGGTGCCCGAATCGTTATGGATACTGGGAGGGAGTAATCAACACTCTTCATTTAGTTTTTCAAATTAACTTAACTCTAGACCCTAAACAATCAATGCCTTTTGGGAATTCTAGACAATGTTACCCAAGATACATTTCTACACGAAGCCTTCTCTGTTTCATGCGCGCAAGGCCATTCTTGTTCGTTGGAAATCGGAATCTCCCCCGACTATGGAAGATTGGAGACAGAATATGGGAACCATTTTACGATACAATCGTTTAATTTACCAACATCATGGGTGCCCAGGTAAATTTGAGAAACTTTGGGAAGCATGGCTGGCCACTCCGGGACTTGCCCCACTGGATTTGATAATACATAGGTTGCTGTAATTACCCTTCATGATGTATTCTGCCTGCTGCCTTTTTACAACCTGCCCAGGTTTACTTTGATCACCAAGTAGGGAGATCTTTATGCTTTCTTCTATACTGGTCTACTGCTAAAGAGGAACCTCTGCTACCCTATGTGTGGGGTTTCGTGTTTGACTTTGCTGCATAATATCACTATTTTTTTTTTTTTTCTATTTGTTCATTGGATGGCGGGTAACACTGGAAATTTTCTTTTCTTACATTTGTTCTTTTTATTACTGGATGGTTCTTTCTTACTGTTCTGTATATGGTTCTACTGTATGTACTGTTCTTTGTATGCCTTAACCACTTTCCCACCGCCCTATAGCAGATATACTACTACAAGGCAGCAGGAGTGCACAAAATCACATGTATACTTGATTTCACATTTCCTGCGCTGCTATTCATGGCCACGGCTGTCAATCACTAGATCCCGGCCGGTGATTACCCGCCTGCTCCCGGTGATTACCGAGCATCTCCTACGGGGAGGAGGACTGTTTTGTTTACTAACAGTTCTCCTCCCTGTCAGCTCGGGCACACTGCTCTGGATGGCTGTGTATAGCACAGCCTTCCAGAGCAGTGTGATTACAGTGAAGCACACAGACACCGCCCCTAGAAAAACACTCCCTGCACAGTTAACCCTTTGAACGCCCCTCATGTTAACCCCTGCCTGCCCAGTTCCATTAGTACAGTGTTTTTTTTTTTTTTTTTTTTTTTTTTTTTTTTTAGCACTGATCATTGTATTGGTGTCACTGGGGATGTCAGTGACACCAAGTCAGTTCCCCCCAGTGTCAGAATGCCCGCCGCAGTCCCGCTATAAGTTGCTGATCGCTGCCATTACTAGTAGAAAACAAAAAACATTCCAGTATCTATACCGCCATTTGTAAACGCTATAACTTTCACATAAACCAATGAATTTACACATACTGTGATTTTTTTTTTTTTTTTTAGCATAGACATGCAGCAGAATACATTTTGGCCTAAATTCATGACGAAATTAGATTTTTTAGATTTTTTTACTGGACATGTTTAATAGCAAAAAATATTGTTTTTTTTCTCAAAATTGTCGGCCTTTTTTTTTTTTAGTATAGCGCAAAAAATTAAAAACACACAGGTAATAAAGCTCAATTTGTGGGGAAAAAAGGAAATAAATTTCATTTGGGAGCAGCGTTGCATGACCACGCAATTGTCAGTTAAAATAACGCAGCGCCGTAACACAAAAAATGGCCTGGTCAGGGAGGGGGGTAAATCCTCAGGAGGGCAAGTGGTTAAACACTAATAAACAATACTGATTTAAAAAGAAAAAGGGCCAGCAACCACCAATGATGGGGGAGGAACACAACAGACTTATGAACTTGTTTTGTTAGTGTAAGAGCACCGCAGCGCACCTGATTGGCTTCTTGTGCTACATCTCCCTCGCGCAGTCTGAGCTGTGCTGCACAAGAGATTGCAATGCTGATACCATATACATTTCAGGTACTTACTCTGCTGGCATTTAATAAAATACATTTAATGATGTATTACTGAATGCAGATCTGCAAAAATATGTCTTTTATATCTCCCTGAAGATCAGCTTTAAATTATCTGCCTATTCAGAGTATGCCAGGATGCTTCAAGATTTCCTTAGTTCCTGGGATCACATATGTATAGAACAGGCTTTCTATGGACAGGGTATGAAATTGGTTTGTCACGTCTGAAGGTTCGCAGTTCTCTCCAGTCTGTGCATGGTCAGAAAGAGCCTTTTATTCTCAGCTCGATGATCCTAGCTGGAGGAATTAGAGGAGAAGGCGTTAAAAATGAGGACTTGGCAGTGAGGATGCAGCTGCTTGTTTGTATGTTGCTGGTTCTCACAGAGATAAGACGAGCAGCTTTTCTGGTCTCCGGGTAGCACATCCTGCATCAAACTGCTGGCACCTGAAACACTGACCTTCTACCAACATTCCTGTATCACTGTGAAGGACAGCATCTATCGCAGAGCAATTTAAGTCCTCACTGGAGGGCTAGACAAATCCTCAGAACCAAGCAGCTAGTGTGCCCTATTTAGAATGCACTAAAGTTTTCTGAGCTTATCTGTTGTTGCCAATAGATTCAGGAATCAAATGGCATCCAGTCTTTGTGGACACCTTGTGCAAAAGAATGGTCTTGTGGAATGATCTATTTATTAGTCCTGGTAGTCCTTGCTGAAAGTTAAAACGGAAACCCTTACAATGCATTTCTCTGATTTTGCTCCCTTTTGGTCTGTTTTATATCTATATATAGTGCATTCATAAAGTATTTAGAGCCTCTTCACTTTTTTAAAATTTGTTATGTTGCAGGCTGAACTACAGTTGTTTAAATAATTTTTTTCTCATCAATATACCCTCACTACTCAAAGTGAAAACAGAATTTTAGAAACGTCTGTAAAGTTAATTAAAAAAACCCTGAAATATCACATATACTTAAGTATTCAGACCTTTTACTCAGTACTATGTTGAAGCGCCTTTGCCAGTAATTAACGCCTCAAGTCTTTTTGGGTATGGCATGACAAGCTTTGCACACATGGATTGGGGGATTTTCTGCTATTCTGCAATGCAAATCCTTAAACCTCAGTCAGGTTGGATGGGGACCGTCGATGGACAGCCATTTTCAGGTCTCTCCAGAGATGTTCAGTAGGGTTCAATTCAGGCTCTGGCTGGGCCACTAGAGGACCTAAATAACTCCTGTGTTGTCTTGGCTGTTTGCTTAGGATTGTTGTCATGTTGGAAGGTGACCCTTCGACCTAGTCTGAGGTCCTGAGTGTTGTGGAACAGGTTTTCATAGAGGATATCTCTGTACTTTGCTCCATTCAGCTTTCCTTCAATCCTGACCAGTCTCCCAATCCCTGCTGCTAAAAAACACCCCCACAGCATGATGCTGCCACCACCATGCTTCACTGTTGGGATGGTATTGGGAAGGTGATGAGCGGTGCCTGGTTTCTTCTGTTAAAATTGAGACCAAACAGTTCAATCTTGGTTTCATCAGACCAGAATATCTTGTTCTTCGCAGTCTGAGAGACCTTCAAGTGCTTTTTTGCAAACTCCAAGTGGACTTTCATGTGTTTTGCACTGAAAAGAGGCTTCTGTCTAGCCACTCTGCCATAAATCTCAGATCGGTGGAGGGCTAAAGTGATGGTTCTCCTTCTGGAACTTTGTCCTATCTCCACATAGGATCTCAGTGAGATTGACCAATCGCATTCTTGGTAACATCTCTTAATAAGGCCCTTTTCCCCTGATTTTTCAGTTTGGCCGGGCGACCAGCTATTGGAAGAGTACTGGTTGTGCCAAACTTCTTCCGTTTGAGAATTATGGAGGTCACTGTGCTCTTGGGAACCTTCAGTGCAGCAGAATTTTTTTTGTAGCCTTCCCCAGATCTGTGTCATGCAATAATCCTGTCTCAGAGCTCTGCAGACAGTTCCTTTTGACCTCAGGTCTGAGACAGTATGCATTGTCAGCTGTGAGGCCTTTTATAGAGAGGTGTGTGCTTTCCAAATCATGTCCAATCAATTTAATTTTCTACAGGTGGACGCCAATAAAGGTGTGGAAACGTCTCAATCAAGAAAAAGAGGAGGCACCTGAGCTAAACTTTAAAAGGGCTGTTGCAAAGGGTCTGAATGCTTGAGTTAATGTGATCTTTCAGTTTTGCTTTTTCATACATTTGCAAACATTTCTAAAATTCTGTTTTTAGTTTGTCATTATGGGGTACTGAGTGTTTAGATTAATGAGAAAAAAATGAATTTAAACAACTTTAGTATCAGGTTGCACCATAATAAAATTAAAAAGTGCAGGGGTCTGAATACTTTATGAATGAACTGCATATACTATTGAAACCCAACTATGTTATATCTGTTTGATAAGGGCAAGAAAATGCCTTTCTATCCTGCCAGAAATCCAGTCAGCTGATAACTACTTGTGTTCTCTGCCTGTCAGTTTAGTTGGACGGCCATGTCTTGGTAGGTTTGCAGTTGTGCCATACTCTTTTTCCATTTTCGGATGATGGATTGAACAGTGCTCCGTGAGATGTTCAAAGCTTTGGATATTTTTTTTATAACCTAACCCTGCTTTAAACTTCTCCACAACTTTGTCCATGACCTGTCTGGAGTTTTCCTTGGCCTTCATGATGCTGTTTGTTCACTGATGTTCATTGAATGACTGGTCAGGACAACAACCCTAAACATACAGCCAGAGCTACAATGGAATGGTTTAGATCAAAGCATATTCATGTGTTAGAATGGCCCAGTCAAAGTCCAGACCTAAATCCAATTGATAATCTGTGGAAAGACTTGAAAATTGCTGTCCACAGACGCTCTCCATCCAATCTGACAGAGCTTGAGCTATTTTGCAAAGAAGAATGGGAAAAAATGTCCCTCTCTAGATGTGCAAAGCTGGTAGAGACATCCCCAAAAAGACTTGCAGCTGGAATTGCAGTGAAAGTTGGTTCTACAAAGTATTGCCTCCTGGGGCTGAATAAAAATGCTGCCACAGATATTTATTTGTAAAAGATTTTGAAAACCATTTATCATTTTCCTTCTGCTTCACAATTATGTGCCATTTTATGTTGGTCTATCACATAAAATCCCATTAAAATACATTTACATTTTTGGTTGTAACATGACAAAATGTGGAAAATTTCAAGGGGTATGAATACTTTTTCAAGCTTCTGTAGTTATCAAAAAGCAGGTGTTTTGTAGTCCTGCTCTTGAGTGACAATGCGTCTCCATAGAATACAGTACAGTGAGTGAGTACGCTGTCACCCTAAGACAGAAAGTGTGGTACTGCCAATATTACCAGGAGAAATTAAAGGAAAAATGTCTGCAGAAGACAACTAAAGCTGGCCATAGATGGGTTGACTTTTGAATTAAGTAGGCTGAACGAAATAAAAACCAAACAGATTCCTCTCTCCATACAAGTGAGGTGGATAGAGGAATCCTCCCTACTGTGCCATAGTATCCTGACAGTGGGGACTCTCTGCTGTCAGAATAAACTGATCAGTGGCTGCTGATGAGAAAACTTTTTTCAAATTTGAAATTTGTCCGGTCCGAGCTGAAGCAGCTGAATTTCTATCCATCAGTGCCCATGGTAATGCAGTCATCCCATCTAAAGATTAATAAACTGAAGTATATTACTTTTGTCTTGGGTTTAGATACTTTAAGAAGAATTAGTCAGGATTCATTTGTCATTTCACATCATATGCAGCAGGATTTGAGAAAAAAGTTAATCACTCCTTATTGCTGGATCCTAGTTACAGCTGTAAATGAAAGTGGTATAGGGATAGGAGTTCAATGGTAGATTAAACTACTTTTTGTTTAAAATCTAGATAGATTAGTGACTGATGAGGTCACTATGAGGTTAGATTTACTAAATAATATTAATTTACTCCACATTGCAGTAACGGGCCGCATAATAGTATAGTACTGCTTTCACAGTGATGCACTGCGGTTTACCCACACCCCGGGTGCAGTGTACCTGCAGGTTTGCTGTACTTAGCCATAGACTTCTATTATATCCTGTGGGTTTAGTGTGCTCCTGAATGCAGGAGTTTTGGTGCGCTTTCAGAAAGTGCACCACACCTGACCTGCAAGATATAATAGAAGTCTATGGCAAAATGCAGCTAACCCACGAAAATCGCAGATGCAATGTGCTGTATCGGGTAAAACATAGCACATCAGTGTGACTTAGAACACTAAGGGTTCATTTACATTTGCAGTTTGGAGGGGTGGTAAAATCCCATAGATTAGATGTGTTTTTACCACCCCTGCCCCTCAGGGTTTTATGGCAGAGTTGTACACCCTGTCATGGTTGATGAGTGTAGCACCTGCCAAGCATGACCCATTCAAGTGAATGAGGCTGCCCTGCAAGTGTCCTGCAACATTGTGCAGTACAGCAAACAAGGGGTTAAATCAGGCAGCATTGTGTTGCTTTCTCACCACCTGCTTTAACCCCTTGGACCGCACAGAAGCGTTCAGTTGTGGGCGCTTGCAGAGTGGCCCCATTTACTTGAATGGGTCGCGATTGACAGGCGGTAGCACCCACAAAAAGCAACAGGGGATGTAATTCCTGCTGCAGCATGTGTACACCCTTGGCTGCTGCCTCAGCAGGGATTGGGGGTAGTAAAACCATGATTAAACCTCAGGGTTTTACCATACCCCACTTTATGTGTGAACGGGCTGTAAAATGTATCACTGCAGAATGCAACTAAGGACTCATTCACAAGTGCAGCAGGCACTCCTGCTCCTCTAAATATTTAAATCGGGTGGTGAGGAGGTGATATGTTGCCTTCTCACCACCTGATTTAAACCACAATGCACACAATTGTGACGTGGTAGTACGGCAATTAGAAGTAAATCAGGTGTGAGGAGGTGATACTGTGCCCGGTGATCTTTGACTTCTCCCATGTTGTTCAGGTAGATCTCCAACTCTTTAAGTTTTCCTACCCCTGCCTTACAGACTGCAGTGTAAAAAAAAATGAATGCATATTTTTACTTGCAAAAAGATGTTTGTTTTTATTTTATATCTTTTCATGTGACAACACCGAAGAAATGACACTTTGCTACAATGTAAAGTAGTGTGTATACAGCTTGTATAACAGTGTAAATTTGCTATCCCCTCCAAAATAACTCAACACACAGCCATTAATGTCTAAACCATTGGCAACAAAAGTGAGTACACCCCTAAGTGAAAATGTCCAAATTGGGCCCAATTAGCCATTTTCCCTCCGCGGTGTCATGTGACTCGTTAGTGTTACAAAGTCTCAGGTGTGAATGGGGAGCAGGTGTGTTAAATTTGGTGTTATCGCTCTCTCTCATACTGGTCACTGGACGTTCATGGCACCTCATGGCACAGAACTCTCTGAGGTTCTGAAAAATAGAATTGTTCCTCTACATGAAAATGGCCTAGGCTATAAGAAGATTGCCAAGACCCTGAAACTTAGCTGCAGCACAGAGGCCAAGACCATACTGCAGTTTAACAGGACAGGTTCCACTCAGAACAGGCCTCGCCATGGTTGACCAAAGAAGTTGAGTGCACGTGCTCAGCGTCATGTCCAGAGGTTGTCTTTAGGAAATAGATGTATGAGTGCTGCCAGCATTTCTGCAGAGGTTGAAGGGGGGGGGGGGTCAGCCTGTCAGTGCTCAGACCATATGATGTATACTGCATCAAATTGGTCTGCATGGCTGTCGTCCCAGAAGGAAGCTGTAACGGAACTGGACCCAGACCGCACTTGGGTATTTCCATTATACTGCAGCTTCCCTGTCTGGACACCACCTGCTGATCCTGCAGGAAATAGACAGCACCAGACTCTTCTTAAGACAGGAAGTCAACTCCTTTTTTTTTTTTTTTTTTTTTTTTTACACAAACACAAGCTATATACACAGGGCGGGGAAATACAACCAGGAACGGGAAACACATCATCAGCCCACCCCATCAGTGGGAAGGGCTACAGGAACCCCCCCCCCCACCCAACCAAGACACAGAACAATGGGATACAGCATATAGCAGTGAACAATGGACAACCACATGGCAGTGAACGAAGGACAATCCCCACACCAATACACAATACGAAGACGTTCCCACCCCGTACCCCTTAACAGGCACAGGGTGGGTTAAATATAATGAAGCTGACACAGGGGTCCCTGTGACTCCTGTCACAGAAGCCTCTTCTAAAGATGATGCACAAGAAAGCCCGCAAACAGTTTTCTGAAGACAAACAGACTAAGGACATGGATTACTGGAACCTTGTCCTGTGGTCTGAGACCAAGATAAACTGATTTGGTTCATATGGTGTCAAGCATGTGTGGCGGCAACCAGGTGAGGAGTACAAAGACAAGTGTGTCTTGCCTACAGACAAGCATGGCAGTGGGAGTGTCAAGGTCTGGGGCTGCATGAGTGCTGCCAGCACTGGGGAGCTACAGTTCATTGAGGGAACCATGAATGCCAACATGTACTGTGACATACTGAAGCAGAGCATGATCCCCTCCCTTCGGAGACAGGGCCGCAGGACAGTATTGCAACATGTTAACGACCTCAAACACCGCTCCAAGATAACCACTGCCTTGCTAAAGAAGCTCATGGTAAAGGTGATGGACTGGCCAAGCATGTCTCCAGACCTAAACCCTATTGAGCATCTGTGGGGCATCCTCAAACCGAAGGTGAAGGAGTGCAAGGTCTCTAACATTCACCAGCTCTGTAATGTTGTCATGGAGGAGTGGAAGAAGACTCCAGTGGCAACCTGTGAAGCTCTGGTGAACTCCATGCCCAAGAGAGCTAAGGCAGTGCTGGAAAATAATGGTGGCCACACAAAATATTGACACTTTGGGCCCAATTTGGACATTCTCACTTAGGGGTGTACTTACTTTTTTTGCCACCGGTTTAGACATTAATGGCTGTGTGTTGAGCTGTTTTGAGGGGACAGCAAATGTACACTGTTATACAAGCTGTACACTCACTACTTTAACATTGTAGCAAAGTGTCATTCCTTCAGTGTTGTCACATGAAAAGATGTAATAAAATATTTACAAAAATGTGAGGGGTGGACTCACTTCTGTGAAATACTGTAAATACAGTGGGTAAAATAAGTATTGACCACATCACCATTTTTCACAGTAAATATATTTGTAAATGTGCTATTGACATTAAATTTTCACCACGTGTCGGTAACAACCCATGCAAGCCATGTGTAGAAAGACACCAAAACAAATAAGTTCAGAGGTTAATTTATGTGTAATAAAATGGAACAACACAATGAAAAAGTATTGAACACATGAAGAAAAGGAGATACAAAAAGGCATGGAAAGCCAAGACACCAGCTGAAATCTATCAATAATGAGAAAGCAATCCTGCCCCTTGCAAGTGCAAATTAATATCAGCTGGTTAAGTATCAACTGATGGCCTATAAAAAGGTGTCTCATTACCAAGGCGTCACACAAGAAACATCTCATGATGAGTAAAAGCAAAGAGCTTTCTCAAGATCTTCTCAACCTTATTGTTGTAAAACATACTGATGGCATTGGTTACAGAGGGATTTCTAAACTTCTGAATGTTCCTGTGAGCACTGTAATCTGGAAGTAGAAAGAACATCATTTCACCATAAACCATGACCAGGTGCTCCTCGCAAGATTTCTGACAGAGGAGTGAAAAGAATTAGCAGAAGAGTTGTCCAAGAGCCAACGACCACTTGTGGAGAGCTTCAGAATGACTTTGAATTAGCAGGTGCAATTGTTTCAAAGAAAAGGCATATTGAAGCTCATTTAAAGTTTGCTGCACAACATTTAGACAAGCCTGTGAAATACTGGGAGAATATAGTCTGGTCAAATGAGACCAAAATTGAACTCTTTGGATGCCATAATACACACGATGTTTGGAGGTCAAATGGCACTGCACATCACCCCAAACCAAAAACACCATACCAACAGGGAAGTTTGGAAGTGGGAACATCACGGTGTGGGGCTGTTTTTCAGCATACGGCAAACTTCATGTCATTGAAGGAAGGATGAATGGAAAAGTGTACCAAGCAGGGGCGGACTGATCATTTGGAAACTCGGGCACTGCCCGAGGGCCCGGGGTCAGTAGGGGGCCCCATGAGATGCCCCGGTACCTTTTTCATAGGTTTTTTTGAGTTTGGGCAAGGACACAGGGGCTCATGATCCCCTATTGCCTGGGGGCCCCATGAGTTGTCAGTCCGCCCCTGGTACCAAGACATTCTTGATAAAAATCTGCTGCCATCTACCAGGATGATGAAGATGAAACGAAGGTAGACATTTCAGCAAGACAATGATCCCAAACACAAGGAAGCCAAGGAAACTCTCAATTGGCTTCAAAGTAAGAAAATAAAGCTGCTAGAATGGCCCAGCCAATCACCTGACTTGAATCCAATAGAAAATCTACTTAAAGAACTAAATATCAGAGTTGATACAAGAGGTCCAAGATTTGAAGAGTGTGTGGAAGAATGGGCCAAAATCACAGCTGAACAATGCTTGCAACTAGTTTCTGCATACAGGAGGCGTCTTTAAGCTGTCATTACCAACAAAGGATTTTGTATGAAGTATATTAAATACATTTTAGTTTAGTGTGTGCAATACTTTTTTCCTGGGCCATTCCATTATACTGCACATAACTTAATTTCTGAATTTATTTGTTTTTTTTGTATGTATGGATTGCATGGGTTGTTACCAATTATTTTACCCGCTGTGTTTTGGTGGTGGGTCAGTGATGGTCTGGGGAGGCATATCCATGGAGGGACACACAGACCTCTACAGGCTAGACAATGGCACCCTGACTGCCAATAGGTATGGGGATGAAATCCTTGGACCCATTGTCAGACCCTATGCTGGGGCAGTGGGTCCTGGGTTCTTCCTGGTGCACTACAATGCCGGGCCTCATGTGGCGAGAGTATGTAGGCAGTTCCTGGAGGATGAAGGAATTGATACCATTGAATGGCCCCCACGCTCGCCTGACCTAAATCCAATTGAACATCTCTGGGATATCATGTTTCGGTCCATCTGATGCCGTCAGGTTGCACCTCAGACTATCCAGGAGCTCATTGATGTCCTGGTCCAGATCATGGAGGATATACCCCAGGACACCATCGGTTGTCTGATTAGGAGCATGCCCCAACGTTGTCAGGCATGTATACAAGCATGTGGGGGCCATACAAACTAACTACCATTTTGAGTTGCTGCGATGAAATTTCAGCTAAATGGACTCGCCTGCTACATCATTTTTTCACTTTGATTTTTGGGGTGTCTTTGAATTCAGTCCTTTGTAGGTTAATAATTTTCATTTCCATTAAATGATGGGGCATCCTTACTCTCCTAACACATTACCCAGTCCATATCAGTACAGAGATACAGCAGGAGATTTTTCCCCATTGAGGTGCATGCTGCATCTATTTAAAACTGTTTTTGAAATGCACAAAGTAACACCTCATTCATGTCTGGTGGTGACATGCAGAACCATCCAGCGTGCTTTAGAAAGATGCAGCCTGCCTGTAATTTTCTGCACTGCATCAGACATCACAACTGCATTGTGGTGTGGACAAGACAAATTTCTATGTCCTCTTGTGGTGACTGGCGTTTATACAGTGCAGAAAAATGTCAGTCACTACACATGGCATGAATGAGCACTAACTGACTGTAATAAACAGCCTTGGGAGCCTTTCTTCCATCTTCTATCTCATTATTTGCATCTTCCGCAGTGAACCTGAAAGATCTCTGCCCCCTGCACCTTCCCATGTACTCCACATGGATAAAGCTGAATGTAGTTCAGGATTTTGACTTTCTGGACCCTGAAACCTGTCTGCTGGGAGTTGAATTTCTCAGCCATTATTTTGGCAGCACCTGTTCCCGGGCCCCATCTGCGCTGGGTTTGCACAACAAACTCTTTGTCTTGTTATGGAGTGGTTTCCACCCCCCACCCTTCTCTAGAACGTCTGAGGGGAATACACCAACTCGTCCTTTTTTCAGAGTCTCACTAATTAATATCCAGGCCCTGGATCTCATATTATGGCCTCCAATGACTCCATCCTGCCAGCACCTGGCACCAGCATGTTGTATGCCAGCCCAGCATTATCTTCTGTGACTGGCCTGCCAGAATTATGTATTGCTGAGCACACATTGGTAAGTACACAGGGGGAAGCAAGTATTGGGTAATTTTTTACTTTAATTCAGGGAATGCATTGAGGTACAAAATGTGTTGACTTTAGAACCACTTTAATACTATAACAATATATAACATATTAAGCAAACATACTGTAGCTTTTATTGGAACAGAGGTTTTTTTGATTTGATGTATTAACCTCTGTAACCCCCTCCCCCCCCTTAATTTAAAGCAACTTTGTCATAAGCCTAATAGTACGCAATAATAGCCACCCTGTAAAACAGCGGTTCTCAACCTGTGGGTCGCGACCCCTTTGAGGTCGAACGACCCTTTCACAGGGGTCCCCTAAGACCATCACAAAACACATATTTCCGATGTGTAAAGAGCAGCTACTGTGTAGAAAGCAGCTGCTGTGTTGAAAGCAGCTACTCTGTTAAAAGCAGCTACTGTGTTGAAAGCAGCAGTATTGGAGGTAAAACGACACTCATGAATTATAATTACTGGGTAAATAATGTTATGGTTGGGGGTCACCACAACATGAGGAACTGTATTAAAGGGTCACGGCGTTAGGAAGGTTGAGAAGCACTGCTGTAAAACAATAGACTGAGTACTTATCTGCCCAGCAGGTGGAGAGGGAAATCTTCAATAACATCAGCAGCTGCAGGTGCACTGCCGTCTGGCACTTCTTGGTTTGTAGAATAGTTTGTTCCGCAATGGGTGCTGTCCTTTCTGATGCCTGCTCTTACATCATTAGAGTCCTGTAATGACATAGGGTGTGGTTTGCTATCCATCAGACAGGTAAGTATTCAGCCTATTCTTTAGGGTGGCTGCCATTGACTAGTCTTAGGATAGTGACAAGGTCACTCTAAGGCAGCAATGGGCAAACTACGGCCCGGCGGACCTTTTAATCCGGCCCGCGGAGAACATGAGGGGAGCTAGGCTCCTCTCACAGTCGGCCCTGAAGACCGGTGTAGCATGAAAATCTGTCTCCTATGAGGATCTGTCCCCCTCGACGTATCTGCGCATGTGCCGGAGATCGCCGATCGGCTGCTAATGCCTGAAACTGGCACATGCGCAGATACGTCGAGGGGGACAGATCCTCATAGAAGACAGATTTTCATGCTACACCGTAACGGCGCAGGAACACGGCGAGAGGAACGCGCGTAGCAAAGGTAAGTGAATTGACACAGGGGGGACTTGGGGACTTAATATGGGGGATGAATTAATATGGGGAATGAATTACTATAGGGGGGATGAATTACTATGGGGGATGAATTACTATATGGGGGATGAATTACTATATGGGGGATGAATTACTATGGGGGATGAATTACTATATGGCGGATGAATTACTATGGGGGATGAATTACTATGGGGGATGAATTACTATATGGGGGATTAATTACTATGCTTACTATGGGGGAATATTACTATACTTACTATGGATGACACATACACATCATTCATCTACTCTTGGTCCGGCCCCCGGGTCCAATATATGAACCCAAGTCAAAAAGTTTGCCCACCCCTGCTCTAAGGCTAAACAAAAGTTAAAATGCCAGCAGGTAGAGTGTTTTGGTAGAAGAGGCTCTTCTGCTGTATAACTCTCTTACCTGTCTGCCAGCATATTTCTGGGTTTTTTGCCGTTTTTTAAATGCTTGCGGAGCACACACAGCACAGTGGACATTCTCGGCAGTAGGTGCCAAGTGCTGATACTATTCCAGCACATATCTGGGAATACCCAATGGCCCATAGAAGGAAGACATCCAGTCTGGAGAAAAACAAGACAGTGGCACTGCTAGAGGAGGGCAAACTAAAAACTAAAGAAAAGCTGCCTGCCCCCCCTCCTAATTAAATAACTACTTTACACACTGAAAGGTTTTTATTGCAGCAAACACTAACATATTAATCACTGCCTTTGTTATGCGGAAGGACAGTAAAGGAAAAGTAGTACTGAAAAAAGTGTTTTTTTTTTTAATTCTGCCATCAATCTGGGTCACCATCTACAGTACTTCTGAATCTATGACACCACCTCACAGTCATGTAAATCAAGGTGACTGCAGTTCTTGGTCATGTTCACAAATGTCTGACATGGATCAGCCCCCTGCTGCAGCCTCTCACCTTATGACTTACTACAATGTTGCAGTCTGATCACCAGGGTAGGGGGGAGAGACTGAGGAAATGTTCCCTCCTGCCCGCAGCAGAATGATCATATCATCTCAGCCTAGACAAAGTGACCGACTAGAGGGAAAGGATGGCTTTTTTCTAATATATTTTTTATTGAAATTCTTACAATACAAGTAACAAACTTTTTTTGTAAAAGAAAGTAAAAACAAGTTATGCAATGCACCATATAATCATTACAATATGCTTTGAAGAACATTTCTGATACATGAATAAGTCTGTTTTTTCTTTTCATCTTGTAAGCATAACAATATTTCCATTTATTTTCTTGTCAGAGGGTCACGTAAATTAGGCAACTGAATACTCCTGGTTGAACAATCCATTGTTGACAAATGAGGAAATTATTAGTGTACATACTAACGCAGGGGAGCTTGTTAACAAGCATCGGTTTAAAGTGTTTGTTACAGTTACAACTAAAACTTTTTGGTTGAACTTAAAGTGAATGTAAACCCTAACCTTCTAAAACAACTCATTCAGTTTAAAACAGAAAAAAAAGGCAAAAAATTTGTGTATAGATATAAAAACAAATATACACACATTTGTTCCCTTTTTCTAAGTGATCACATTTCCTCTGTTCTCAGCTGTGTAAGAGCTGAGGGAGCAGAAACAGCATACTGATCTTCCCTGAGAAAGGCTGTGCGGGTGGGGGTGTCAGAACAAGTCTGACCATTGGAGGAAAGCAGGCTTAGCTCCCAGAACTGACCACACTGTGTCCCCAAGAATAGTGTGGTCAGTTTTTAATAGGAAAGCAGAGGGACTGGCAGGGACACCAGGGATTTCACACAAAGGAAACAATACAAAGAGAACGGGAGACCTTTTCATACAAGTACATGGTACAGCAGGCACATATCGTAAATATTAAATGTTGGGTTTACATATTCTTTAAAGCGCAATGAAACAGTATCTGAGCACCACAAACTGAAAATGCTACTTAATTTTTAATATTCAAACCAAACTCACATAACCATCCATGTCTCCATGCTTTTTTTTATTGAGAAATCCCTGAAAAATACCCCCTAGCATTTTAGCTGCTGCCATTTTGATTAAGGGCAGATGATTCATATAGCATTTACTTACTGTAATCCATCTGCTCTTAGCTCAGGCACGTAGGCAGGAGGGTGTGCTTAGCTTAAAAAGCCCCTCCTACCCTTCTCCAGATGAAAGAAAAAAACATTTCTACCCTTCTCCCCTCTCCGCCTTCAGCTCCCCTCCTCCTCCACTGGGTTTTTTCTTTTCCTTTTCTTTTTCTCTCTTTTCATCCTTTTTCTATGTGTACAGCAGAACCCATCCCAACATGGTCTCACAAGAGCATTTTTACCCCTACATGAGATTTTTCTCTCGGTGTTGAGAGGAAATCTAGCATGGGTATACACTTTTCTTCTGAACCATTCCTGCCAGGACTAAGACTTCTATGGAGTTGTATTATCCTAAACTATACATATTATCCCATAACCTATACTTAAAACTGTAATGAAAATATTGTAGATCAAAAATGCCAATAAAGACTCTGGGGATGTACAACATCTTGTTGGCCTAGGCCAGAAATCAGGAAGTACTGAAGAAACAAATAACACTTAAAACAAGAAAATATAATATACCTTCCTATCTATTTACTTATGCTAGCAGTAGAAAGAGTAAAAAAAAAAAAGGTCACGTATTTACTATTAAAAAATCACATGAACAATCTTAAAACAAAAGTCTTCTGTTCAAAAGTCTTCGAATGTATGACTATCTTAAAGGATAATTCCACTTTCACATGGAAAAAAAAATAGTGAATAATAAAAAAGTGAAGCACGTACAGTTGTGATACTGTAACTGAATTGAATGTTATTAAAAATGATCTTTCCTTTTTAATTTGCAGTCGCTGTAATTTTCTGTAAAATGCAATATAATATGGCAGCCTGGAGAAGAAACGTAATTTCCTGCTTTTGTGATTGGCTTACTGATTTTCCCAGAAGTCTGCACTAAAATACAAGTCAAATTTTGGCATCCCCTACAACAAAAATGTCATTTTTGGTGAGATACTCCCAAAGGGAAATCACATCTAAAGGGATTCAGCCACACTTTCCTCATTGGAGTCCTGCAAATGCAGCAGCTGATTGATAATTATAAGGTCACTTCCATCCCCATTCACTTTGTACATAAACACAGACAAGCAGCTATTTCTTATTTTTATTTATTTATTTCAGGTACTTATATAGCGCCATCAATTTACGCATATATTGTACATTCACATCAGTCTTTCTTCAGAATAACAAAAGGTAGAAATATGCACAACATTTGTTAAAATCCCTGCATTGTACAGTATAATTGATCACCCACAGAGGAATGTTTTTTTTTTTTAACAAAAGTGGAGTTTGCTCTTTAACCACTTTCCGTCCTGAGGATTTACCCCCCTTCCTGACAAGGCCATTTTTTGCGTTACTTTAACTGACATTTGCGCGGTTATGCAGTGCCCAAATGAAATTTTACTTCTTTTTTTCCCCACAAATGGAGCTTTCTTTCGGTGGCATTTTATTGCCTGTGTGTTTTTTATTTTTTGCGCTATATAAAAAAAGACTGACAATTTTGAGAAAAAAACAATATTTTTGACTTTTTGTTATTAAACGTGTTCAGTAAAAAAAATAAAATTTCATCATAAATTTACACCAAAATGTATTCTGCCACATGTTTTTGCTAAAAAAAAATATCCAAATACGTGTAAATTAATTGGTTTACATGAAAGTTATAGCGTTTACAATTGGCGGTATAGATACTGGAATTTTTTTTTATTTTTTACTAGTAATGACGGTGATCATTGACTTATAGTGGGACTACGGCGAACATTCTGACACTCGGGGGAACTGACTTGGTGTCACTGACATCCCCAGTGACACCAATACAGTGATCAGTGCTAAAAAAAAAATCACTGACATTGTACTAATGGCACTGGGCAGGAAGGGGTTAACATGAGGGGCGATCAAAGGGTTAACCGTGTGCAGGGAGTGTTTTACTATTGGGCGGTGTAAGTGTGCTTCACTGCTCTGGATGGCTGTGCTGGTCACAGCCATCCAAAGCAGTGTGCCTGAGCTGACAGGGAGGAGAACTGTTAGTAAACAAAACAGTTCTCCTCCCCCTCAGAGATCTTTGGAAATCACCTGGGTGCCGGCCAGTAATTACTGGCCTGGTCCGAGGGATTGACAGCTGCACGTGCCCCCTACCTGGAAATGCAAAATCACATAATTTTGCTCACCCATGCAGCCCTGTAGCAGTATTTCTGCTATTGGGCGGCCAGGAAGCTGTTAAGTATGACCTCTTTGAATTTGCCTGATCCAATGTACAGGCCTCTTCATCCCAATAAAGAGCAATAGTAGTGTGGTATCTGTAAGAATCGATCAGTATGTCACTGATCTCATTTAATAAAGTGAAATTGAATTGGTTACTATGGATTACAGCTCTTTCCACAAATTCTCATTAACCTCTTCATAATCTTCATGAAAAAGGCTGTACGAGTCGTATGAGTTCTTATTGCCCAGAACCCCTTACGCTGCATCTGCAGTTGCACCAGCTGGTTAAACTGGTTCACGTGTACTGATAGCAGGTGGTAAATCTTCAGTGGAAAGTGGAAGAAATGCATTATTGATAAGGCTAATTTACAGTCACCTCAGAGTGTATCCACTACAATAGACTTGACTGCAGGGCAGATAGACAACTTTCTCCATAGTACCTCAACAGATGGTAGCTTATTCAGGGTTAAAGGAGGATTCCAGCTAATGCCATAGCTTTTCAAAGGCATTTCAAAGCATACATAAGTATACGACTGAAAATTTTTTAAGTTTTATATTGTTCTCCTTATGCTTACCACTGGATGAACCTATATGACCCTTTTTAACGCAATACATGCCATTAAACCCACCTGACAGATTTTATAGGTTTTGGGTAAAAGGTTACAAACTCACCTAAACCCTTAGATATCAATAGTGATAAAGTAAGAATAATTGATTAAATGCTGTTCCCCTAGGCCCCTGGTCACAGGGTCCTGACTTTATCATGAGTTGCTAAGCTCCACCCCTTCCTGTTACTAAGGCATATCCTTTGTCGTTCAACTTTTTAATGCCAGCACTTTCTCTGCTCACTGAAATACACTGACAGCTGGTTGGGATAAAGATAATCTGTGTTTGCCTATGCAAGTTCACTTTAGGGTGGTTTCATGCTACCACGTTGGGCAGTACAGCGTACCTTCAGTTTTTGTGCGGGGTATCCATGCGTTCCTATAGACTTAGCAGGGCTGTCTTTAAGGAGAGGCAAAAGGGGCAGCTGCCATGAGCTCATTCATTGCTGTGGGGCCCAAAGCAGCTGCCTCATACTTGCCAACTGTCCCAGTTTATATTTCCTTGTCCCTTGAAGTCTTTGTTCCTGGGCTGTGTCTCAATATCTCAGTGTGAAGTGCTGTCACTTATGCTGTCCAGCTCTGCCCTATTGCCATGTACAGATGACTTATGTGTGCAGACTGTGTCAGTATTCACATGGAAATAACGTGCGTTCATATGTAAATAGGGCCCGCAATCTGGCATTCATATGTAAATAGCGGTCAGTGTGGAATCCTCCCTTTGTGGTAGAAGCCCCCCCGCCCCCCAAGTTGGTTGTCAGTGTAAATTTCCCCTTACATTGACAGCCAGCATAGAAATGTATTGGTTGGTGGTGTAAAATTCCCCATTGCATTGGTTTTCAGTGTAAATTCTTCATTACATTGGTGGTCAGTGTAAATTTTTCTTTACATTGGTGGTAAGAACAGAATTGCTTGTACACTGGTGGTCAGTGTAAATCCCCCCTTACATTGGTCGTCAGTAAAATCCCCCCTACCCGTGGTGGTCGGTGTACAAATGTCACCACCCATCCCCATCCAGCACTGCCACTAATCTCATCCTCCCCAGCACTTCCACTCATCCCATCCCCCACCAGCACTGTCATTCACCCTATCCCCCCAGTACTACCACTGGTCCCATAGTAATAATGTGCAGTAATCTCTAGGAACCAATCAGTGAGCAGTAGTGATGTGCAGTAACCTCTAGCAACCAATCAGTGAACAGTAGTGATCTGCTGTAGACTCTAGCAACTAATCAGGGAGCAATAATGTTCTGCCCTAAACTCTAGTAACCAATCAGTTAGCATTTATAATGTGAAGTGACCTCTAGCAGCCAATCAGTGAGTGGTAATGATGTGCAGTAACCTCTAGCAACCGATCAACTGTGTGTTAAGGATGTGCAGTAACCTTTAGCAACCAATGGGTGAGTGGTAATGATGTGCAGTAACCTCTAGCAACCAATCAGCAAGCAGACATCATGTGCTGTAACCTCTAGCAACTAGTCGGTGAGCAGTCATAATATACTATAACCTCCGGCAACCAATCACAATCGCTGCCTGATCTGCTGCAGTAAACTCATTTTAAGTCTAACTGCTATTTACAGTTGTGTTCAAAATAATAGCAGTCAGACATCACTAACCGGATCAATCACTGTTTTTGGTAGAAATGATATTTCTACATGGCAAATAATTTACTAGCAGGTGTAGTAGAGTAATAGAAATCCAACAGACCCAACAGTCATGACATGCATGCTGCTGATTCTGTGTAATTGAATCACTAATTGAAAGGGGAATGTTCAAAATAATAGCAGTGTGGAGTTCTATTAGTGAGGTCATTCATTCTTTGAAAAGCAGGTGGCAATTATTGCCCTTATTTAAGGAAGGGAGGCAGCAAATGTTCTACATGCTGGTTACAGTGCATTTCTCTCTGAAATTCTGAGGAAAATGGGTTGTTCCAAACATTGTTCAGAAGAACAGCGTACCTTGATTAAAAAGTTGATTGGAGAGGGGAAAACATATAAAGAAGTGCAGAAAATGATAGGCTGCTCAGCTAAAATGATCGCAAATGCTTTAAAATGGCAACCAAAACCTGAAAAACGTGGAAGAAAGCGAAAAACTACCATTCGAATGGATAGAAGAATAGCCAAAATGGCGCGGACTCAGCCAACAATCAGCTCCAGGAAGATGAAAGAAGGTGTAAAGTTCCCTGTGAGTACTGTTACAATCAGAAGACGCCTATGTGAAGCCAAGCTATCTGCAAGAAGCCCCCGCAAAGTCCCACTGTTGGAAAAAAGACATGTGCTGAAGAGGTTACAATTTGCCAAAGAGCACATTGACTGGCCTAAAGAGAAATGGCGCAACATTTTGTGGACTGATGAAAGTAAGATTGTTCTTTTTGGGTCTAGTGGCCGGAGACAGTTTGTCAGACGACCCCCAAACACTGAATTCAAGCCACAGTACACTGTGAAGACAGTGAAGCATGGTGGTGCAAGTATCATGATATGGGGATGTTTCTCATACTACGGTGTTGGGCCTATTTATCGCATACCAGGGATCATGGAGCAGTTTGAATACATCAGAATACTTGAAGAGGTCATGCTGCCTTATGCTGAAGAGGAAATGCCCTTGAAATGGGTGTTCCAACAAGACAACGACCCCAAACACACCAGTAAACGTGCAACATCTTGGTTCCAGATCAACAAGATTGACGTTATGGAGTGGCCAGCCCAATCCCCGGATCTTAATCCAATAGAAAACTTGTGGGGCGACATCAAAAATGCAGTTTCTCAGGCAAAACCAAGAAATAGAGGAGAACTGTGGAATGGAGTCCAATCATCTTGGGCTGGAATACCTGTTCACAGGTGCCAGAAGTTGGGTGACTCCATGCAACACAGATGTACAGCAGTTCTCAGAAACAGTGCGACTACAACGAAATATTCATTACGTGATTCAAAGGAAAGCAAAATCTTCAAACATTTTTCAGTTTATATAGTGAATGTTTGAGTTTGTAAAAAAGAATACAAACACTGCTATTTTTTTGAACCGTCTAATATTCAGTTTTCTTAAATTTATTTAGAGGAAAAACACAAATTTGATCTATTTTTCTTCATGTTTTGATTTGGAATAGAATGTGTCGTGTTCCCAATGCATTTGTGTGTATGGAAATAAAAGCTATTAGAAGGATTTTGAGCTTTATTCACTTTTTTCAACACACTGCTATTATTTTGAACACAACTGTATTGTATGTCTCAGAGCAGGTAGAGAGTGAATTTGCATGGGGGTCAGGGGGCTCAAGAATAAATTTGCCCAGGGTCTAATCAATATTAAAGACGGCCCTGAGACTTAGATCAGGCATTTTTTAGTGTGTTTTTTGAAAGCATACGAAAGATGCAGCATGTAGGACTTTTGGTGTACGTTCAGAAAACACCAAAATCGCGCAATCTAAAAGAAGTCTATGAGAAAGCACGGGTAATCCACATAAAAACCACAGGTACACTGCAGTGCTCGCATGCTGCAGCCAAACTACTGCAAGGCAGTGTGAAACCAGCTTTAATGTAGACCTTCACAACTACATACTGTATACTTACATTTCTTTGCCACTCTGTTCAGGGCTCATTGACACCAGGTAAATTGTTGAATGCAGATTCAAAACAAGGGCAAATTGAAAAAATTTAGGAATCAACCAATAATACCAAAGCGTAACCATTATAATTCTACTCGTCAATATATGTATACTTTATGTACTGCCACACACGCTCATGTGTTCCAAAAAGTTAATAAGTTAAAAATTTATATAACCAGTGCTATGCAGTATTATGCATTAAACAAACCAATCTATACTCCCTAATTGCTCTTCATAAAGTGTAATCTGTGTCATCACCCAGATGAACCCCTTCACGCCTAAGGGTAAAACAAATCTTAAATCCTAAGTAAAATTTTACAAGTTTGACATATGTTAGTAAAACCATCCATATCCTCACAGCCACTTTGTACATCCAGGTGAATTATACCTTGTTTTTTCTCAGGACAAATTGGGCTTTCATTTGGTGGTAAATGGTAATGGATATCTCCTGATTTTTTTTTTATTATCAAAGGAAAACTGGCCCAAAATGTAAAAAAAAAAATATATTTTTTTTTAATTTAGCTGTGTGTTTACTACCATAACCTACCACCAATGAACAACCCAAAATACATTTTCCAGCTGTTGCCGATCGCAGCGATACCATATATGTGTATGTTATTTGTTGTTTGTACCTGTACTATAGCCCAAAACACTGACACTGATACCAATTAAAAAAAAATCCTGACCTTGACTCAAATACTAACCCTAGATCAAACCTTGATCTAGGTATTTTTTTCTTTATTTTTTTCTTTTATTTTTTAATTATTTGTGTATCTTTTTTGTTTACAGTTTTATTTCTCTCTGCAAGGAGATAGATACAATGTATCTATTTCCTCCATTCATAGAGAAAAAAAATCAAGGGGGGTGGGCTTCACAGTGACTGATCACTGTGATAGCCAATAAGAGGCTATCACAGCGATCATGTGACCTGGAATCGAGAGTCCCGGGACCCGATTGTTAGAATGGGACCCGGGGCTCTCAGTGACACCCTGGTCTTTGTGCTGGGAGTGTGCTGTGTGGCGTGATCCCAGCACAAAGACAGTATGCAAATATGCGGCCCCATGGAGAAAAGCCCAGTTCTGTGAGGCCGCATATTTGTGGTACGTTGGTGTGAAGGGGTTAAAAAAAATCTCACCCACGTACTAAACAGTTTGTCTGTGTGTACCGCTTTAAATATAAACATCACTTTAAAGTGCAGTTATAATTTTCCTATTAATTCCTTATCAAGTATTAGGTACTCATAGTAATGGCAATAAACAAGTTCTGTGCAATATATGAGTGTATATACATTCTCCAATAATACTAGGTATCCATATGTACAGATTAGTTATCCATATGTACCAACCAACCAATACATATGTAGTCACTCTCTGTGCACCACACTATCTTATAAGTGGAGATTTCAGAATATAATGTCCATGTGTACACAATTACCCATAAGTCCACAGTGTATTCCTTTTATTATGCTTATAGTATGTGTGAAGTTTAAACGTTTCCAAACTTACAGCCATGGCCAACAGTTTTGAGAAAGACACAAATATTAATTTTCACAAAGTCTGCTGGTTCAGTGTTTTTAGATCTTTTTGTCGGATGTTACTATGGTATAATGAAGTATAATTACACGCATTTCATAAATGTCAAAGGCTTTTATTGACAATTACATTAAGTTAATGCAAAGAGTCAATATCAGCGTTGACCCTTCTTTTTCAAGACCTCTGCAACTCACCCTGGAATGCTGTCAATCAACTTCTGGGCCACATGCTGACTGATGGCAGCCCATTTTTGCATAATCAATGCTTGGAGTTTGTCAGAAATTGTAGGGTTTTTTTCTGTTCACCCGCCTCTTGAGGATTGACCACAAGTTCTCAATGGGATTAAGGTCTAGGGAGTTTCCTGGCCATGTACCCAACATTTCGATGCTTTGTTCCCCAAGCCTCTTAGTTATCACTTTCGCCTTATAAGGTGCTCCATCATGCTGGAAAAGGCGTTGTTCGTGACCAAACTGTTCTTGGAGGGTTGGGAGAAGTTGCTCTCGTAGGATATTTTTGTACCATTCTTTATTCATGGCTGTGTTCAGTCTGTCCCTGATTTTGTTTTACTGGAAAGAAGTGGCTTCTTTGCTGCCCTTCTTGACACCAAGCCATTCTCCAAAGTCTTCACCCCACTGTGCATGCAGATGAACTCACACCTGCCTGCTGCCATTCTTGAGCAAACTCTGCACTGGTGTTGCCCGATCCCTCAGCTGAATCAACTTTAAGAGACGGTCCTTGCACTTGCTGGACTTTCTTGGGTGCCCTGAAGCCTTCTTCACAACAATTGAATCTCTGTCCTTGAAGTTCTTGATGATTGGATAAATGGTTGATTTAGGTGCAATCTTAGTAGCAGCAATATCCTTGTCTGTGAATCCCTTTTTGTGTAAAGCAATGATGACTGTCCGTGTTTCCTTGCAGGTAACCATTGTTAACCAAGGAAGAACAATGATTTCAAGCACCACCCTCCTTTTAAAGCTTCCAGTCTGTTATTCTAACTAAATCAACATGTCAGAGTGATCTCCAGTCTTGTCTTTGTCAACACTGACACCTGTGTTAATGAGAGAACACTGACATGATGTCAGCTGGTCCTCTTGTGGCAGGGCTGAAATGCAGTGGAATTTTTTTTTTTTTGATTACGTTCATTTTCATGGCAAAGAGGGACATTCATCTGATCACTCTTTATAACATTCTGGAGTATATGCAAATTGCCATCATAAAAAAAAGCGGTAGCAGACTTTGTGAAAATTAATATTTGTGTCATTCTCAAACCTTTTGGCCAGGGCTGTAAATTCTTATCACTGGTGTTTTGTGAAGTATCCTTCATACAACGTGCACATTCCCGTCACCATAAAGCTTATGCTCTCACCTTAAGAGTAGACCCAACATATGTGCCTTCCCCTTTAACTGGGGTTCTTACATATCACAGCATCGATCACCACTCCAGCCACCAGATGATTTATAATTCAGATCCATACTCCATGACGCTTCAGACCAGGACATCGGAAAGCTCAGAAAAAGGAAGAATATATAGTGTTCTCTGCTTCCAATTTGATATTTTATTAAAAAACTTTAAATAGCTTAAAAGGTGCACTTCACATCAGTGCACTGAAGATAACCAACAAACAGATTTGTAAACCTCCAATAAAATGGCCGCTCACACACTCCCTGGTAGCATTGTGGTGTCATTGGCTCCGCCCTACACAGTATGTCAATCATGTGACTTCCTCAGGTTTTAAAGGGCCAGTGTACGCAATGCTTTTTATATCCACTGGTTACCTTATGTTGCTATGACAAGTTTATGAAGAGCAATTAGAGGGTATAGATTAATTTTTTTAATTGCATAATACTGTTCGGCACTGATTATATTTATTTTTGACATAGAAAAAAATTGTTCTCTATATGCCCTGTTCATACCATACATGTGCATGTCTGCATTTTTGCGCAGTATACATCACCAAAACGCAACATGCTGTGGTGCATAGAGTTGAATGAACGTTAATTTTCTGACAAGTTTTTTTTTTTTTCTTCTCCTCCCCTGCAGAAAGCAAACTAGCAGACATGCATTATTCATAATGCACTATTGCTGGTATGAACAGTCTGCAAAAGTGAAAGCAAAGCTCCATCAAAGATAAGAATTTTTGCAGCTGTAGCTCAAACAGGGCTATGGACCCTCTATGTGACAGCATCAATTAGCTGTGCTTTGTCACATGGAGCAAGTCACATGCTTTTCTATACTTGAAAGCACCTAGTATTCCATTTGAATTTCAAAGCAGTAGATACTTCTAGATCTGGGGACATTTAGGCTAACCTACTGCATCTCCCTTTGAGGGATCAACATCAGGTTTGCTTTAGGGCAAATTAAGATGTTGGTGTTATGATAAACTTTGGCAATTAATAAACTGGCAAAGTGCTGGAAATCTCTGATAGTCACCTGGGTCACCAGAACTATTGTCCCTATTGCAAGATTTCCCTTCTTTTACTGTTCTGATGGTTGCTCAAAATTTGGGATTTCCTTTCATGAATAGAGGGGGTGCATCTCCCTAACTTCGACAAATACAGAAATGAAAGCAGATAATTGTTCTAATTTCTCTCCATTTTAGCTAAAACATTAAAAAAGTAACCTTCAGTTATGCTTTTATAATTTTAGCATTTTGTTGGCCACTTCATGTTCACTTTAAATCCTTGAAACAATGGCGCTGGAGATATTAATCAACTTGCCACTAACAGGCAGGGATAGTATCCACTATTGGAAGAGAGTTGAACTATAGTGAAGTTAGAGGCCGAGCTGGGTTCTGATTCGTGACAAAACTGCTGTTTAATTATCAAGAGGAAATTGGATAAATGTACAAACCTCTTTCAGTATGTTCTATATACACAACTACATGGAAACTTTACATTAAAACCTAGAACAGTCTGTCTGCGGAATGGCTCTAATTTATTTTTTGAGGTTCATTTCCTACCCCTAGCTTTCCTACCAGAAAAACTTGTCCATTCAATGAGTTACAGCCGTCCAAATCAGCGGCAGAATTGGCCATCCCCAGTGAAGTATGTTTTTATTTTTTTAATGTAAGACTGAGAAGCTGATACATTCTGCTCCACACATACTTTTTTCTTTCATGAGATGTCTAATGACTATTCTGAGTTGGCAACCCATAGAAAAAGATGATGTACTACCTTATTTATGTATAATTATTTTGCGCTGTAAGGTATGATCATTTATCTTGCCATGTCTGGGTAGCTCAGATTTTCATGTCCGGTCTGTTGTCATTTTTAATAACATTAGTTAAAAGGAAAATGTTCTTTTTTATGTCCTTTATAACCAACATAATCATCATTATAAGCGGACCCTGAGGCTTTCCTGTAGTAATCATGGTTCCTTTTCTAAGCGTTTTCCCGGGTATTACATTAGCCTCTCTCACAGCTCTAGCATTTTCATCTGAAGTTCATACGATACATATCTCTTCAGTTTAAAAACCTTGTTCTACAGTAAGGAAAACCCAATGACATTCTGTGATTTTGAAATGTGAACATAAACAAGTACAATGCTGGTAAGTGAAAATGTAAGTGTACACACACCGCATAAAAAGCAAAGTAGTTTCATAATTCCAGACAAATTGCTTGTTAAGGTTGCACTCACACTTTAGCGTGAGAATTTACAGGCGATTTGTGGAGAATTTCCATGCAATTTTTCATCTTTTTTTTTAGGATCATTGAGATTTGAGCGTTTTGCTTTAGCAAATGGAAAAGCTAGTTACTAGTAGGAAGAGCTTGTTTAGGTTTGGAAAACTCTAATATTCAGGTGCTCCCATTGAAGTTTATGGGCCACAAGTGTCCCATTCTGCTTCAAAAGTAGCACATGTACCTTTTTTGAGCTTTTTGTACTGAACTAAAGCCACCTGCATGCTCCTGTATGATTAGGCACAGTTCAAAAGCACACTGGGTATTTTAAACTTTGAGCTTCAAGATACAAAGCTCTCAGATGTATCAGTGTTTAAATTCAACTCCACTAAGCACTATTTGGATTTAAATTTCCCATATAAAGTATTCTAAGTGTACGTAAACAGAAAATAAACCACTAACAGCACCCCATATGCTGAATTTTATGAAGCCTATACTACTCTAATCCTAAAACCAGAGAAAAATCCTGAACATGTTCATTCCTATCTACTTATATAACAAACAATACAGACTACAAGTTACTAGACAAAATCATGGCACCCCGCATTCAATTCTACATACCCACGTTGTCTACCCCTCACCACCTAGACTTTCTCTGTAACAAACATTCTACCTTAGGAATCCAAAATGAGATAACAGTTTTGGCTTAAGCTAAGCAATATTCTTCCTCTTTTCTTCCACTAATGCTCCTAAGCCTTGATGCCGAAAAGGCTTTCAACAAAATAGGATGGTATCTCCTGAACTATATTCTCTCTACTAGAGCTTTTGGTCACATTTTTTCTAATTATATATATTTGCCTAATACAAAACTATCAACAACCAACATTCTTTTTTAATACCAATATCCCCAGGCACCTGACAAGACTGTCCCCTCTCACTTTTCATCTTTAATTTCTCACTAGACCCCTTCTCCGACGCTTGGAATCCAGTGCATAATTATAAGCCATAGGACTATCAAAATTACAGCTTTATCACATGACCTACATTTATATATTTTCCAATTCCCATCCGGAATCCTCCCTTTCCAACTACATCGCTCATTAAATCATTGGCCAATTATCCGGTTATACCATCAATTTTGATCAGCTGAAGGCACTGTAACTAACCAGATGAAATAAGCCCCCTTAGAGCAAATTGTATCCCTTTTTTGGTGTAAATACAAAAGTTCCTAAATCTATACCTAAAAATCCTTATAATTTATAGAAGACTAAAATCCCTTCCTTGCTGTCCTCAATCAAAACTCTGCTTGCCATTGGGACACACTTTAATATCTACATGGGTAGAATAATCTTAATAAAAAATTAATTTTTGCAAATCTTTTTTATACCATACAGGTTCTTTCTCTGTTTCTCAAACATTCTGACCGCTAATCTACAAGATGTTCTGAGAGTTACTTTTGTGCAGTAAGAGAGCAACAATAACTTACATATATTGCAACAACCTCTCAATAATGGGGGACACAATCTTCCTGATCTTGAACTGTATAACATAGCATCTCTAACCAGATACGTAAGAGACTGGATTCACAGAACCTCGATGTACACGGATGCTGACCTTGACACTTTATATTTAATTTGTTATACGTTCTTTATGTTCACAAATAACTCCTGCCTACCAAGGTGACCATGAACCACCTACTGTGAACCAAATTGCTGGCATGGCAAAAAATCCTCACTCGCTGCATGCTGAATAGCCACTCAGACGCAGACCTTCCAGACTCCATAGGACTTCCTATCTTCAAACAATGGCACCACGAAAGGCTTCAACACATAAAAATCTTAACCAATATTGACACCATGGGGTTTATTTATTAAAGCTGGAGAGTCCAAAATCAGACTCCCTTCTGCATAGAAACCAATCAGCTTCCAGGTTTCATTGCCAAAGCTTCATTGAACAAGCTGAGGTTAGAAGCTGATTGGTTTCTAGGCAGAAGGGAGTCCGATTTTGGACTCTCCAGCTTTAGTAAATAAACCCCTATGCGTCCACTTCCATCCTATGTAGCCTTGGAAAAAGTCTCATATCTTTCCAATAATCCATTCCTCTTTCCTAAAGTTAAATATTACCTCTATTGTAAACCCCCCCCCCCCCCCCCCCCCGAAAAAAAAAAAACTACAGTCATGGCCAAAAATATTGGCACTCTTGCATTTCTGTCAGATAATCCACCTTCAATTTAATATTTGGTAGCACACCCCTTGGAAAAAATGACAAATCAATTGCTTCCTATAACCATCAATGAGTTTCTTGCAGCTTTCTACTGGAATTTTAGAACACTGTTCTTTCACCAACTGCTCCAGGTCTCTCAATTTAGAAGGGTTCCTTTTACCAACTGCTCTTTTGAAATCTCTCCACAGGTGCTCTATGGAATTGAGATCTGGATTCATTGCTGGCCAGTTCATTACTCTACAGCGCTTTGTCTTAAACCATTTCTAGGTGCTTTTTGATGTGTGCTTTGGGTCATTGTTCTGCCGTAAGACCCAAAACCTCTAACAGAGACCCAGCTTTCTGACACTGAGCCCTACTATGCATCCCAGAATTCTTTGGTAGTCTTCAGATTTCATAATGCCATGCACACGGTCAAGACTTCCAGTGCCTAAAGCAGAAAAGCAACCCCCAAACATCAGTGAACCTCCACCATGTTTGATTGTAGGGACTGCATTGTTTTCTTTAAAGGCCTCATTTCTTTTTCTTGAAAGCTGTAATTGTGTTTCATCTGTCCACAGCACATTCTCCCAAAAAAAGGATTTTGGCTTCCTCAGGTAAGTTTTGGCAAACTCCAATCTGGCTTTTTTTATGTTTCTGTGCCAGCAGTGGGGTCCTTCTGGATCTCCAACCATTTTGTCCCTTTTCATTCAGATTGTGACATATAGTGTGAGCTGACACAGTTGTACCCTGTGCCTGAAGGTCAGGTTAAATTTGTCTGCAAGTTGATCAAGGTTGTTTATCCACCATTGGAACAATCCTTTGTTGCAATCTTTGATCAAGTTTTTTCTCTTTTTTCCACGTCCAGGGGGATTAGCTACTTCTTGACAATGTTGTGCACAGTGGACACAGCAACAGTAAAGTAGTTCTAAAGGCTGAAAGTTGTTCACCGTCATGCATTCTATGCATGAAAGTACTAAACCTTCTACGTGCAGCGCCCCCCCTCGGTCCCCCCAATCCTTACCTGAGCCTCCTCCAATCCAGTGACGTGCTCAACAGCCTCTGCTGTCTGGGGAATCTTCCTCCTTGTTGGCTGAGAGAACAGCCAGTGAGGAGAGAGCAGGGGGTGGGGACGAGCATACAGCAGTGACCCCAGGGCAAGCGGCTTTCCCTTGGGGCACTGTTTGACAGGGAGGAGCCAGGAGTGCTGGTAGGGACCCCATAAGAAGAGGATTAGGGCTGCTCTGTGCAAAACCACTGCACAGAGCAGGCAAGTATAGACATGTTTGTTATTTTTGTTTAAAAAAAGGAGCTTTAGTTGAGTTTAATTACAAATTACAGGAGCATCACAAACGTGGAGTGTAGTTATTTTTTACAACTTTGAGAAGATGCCAATAATTTTGTCCAGTCCATTTTTGGGGTTTTGCATGGAATGTGTCAGATTTTGCTTTTTGTTAATTCACTTTTGTCTCATACCAATACAAACAAAAAATAAACATGAGAATGCCTAAACATTTGTAATTGCAACAATTTTCTGGGTGAAGTGGTGCATTATCTGACAGAAATGCAGGAGTGCCAATATTTTTGACCATGATTGTATTAGAAAAAGACTTGAAAAATCTCTAGATACACTTGCTATCCCAACCCAGGTTTGCCCCAAAATGTAACTATTCTGGATCACAGTGGTGCATTATGATACCACACACCTAGAAAACTATTTGCCTCCAATGCCAGAATGTTCTCTTTTTGTTCTCAAAATTCTAGGACATGGGCGTCAAGCTCAAATTCATTGTGGGCTGCATCAGCAGTATGGTTGCTCTCAAATGCTGGTTGCATCTGTAAGACTATGTATGCAGCGTACAGAGTGCAGGAGAGTGTTACGTACAGAGTGCAGGAGAGTGTTACGTACAGAGTGCAGGAGAGTGTTACGTACAGAGTGCAGGGGAGTGTTACGTACAGAGTGCAGGAGAGTGTTACGTACAGAGTGCAGGGGAGTGTTACGTACAGAGTGCAGGGGAGTGTTACGTACAGAGTGCACGGGAGTGTTACGTACAGAGTGCAGGAGAATGTTACGTACAGAGTGCAGGAGAGTGTTACGTACAGAGTGCAGGGGAGTGCCACGTACAGAGTGCAGGGGAGTGTTACGTACAGAGTGCAGGAGAGTGTTACGTACAGAGTGCAGGAGAGTGTTACGTACAGAGTGCAGGGGAGTGTTACGTACAGAGTGCACGGGAGTGTTACGTACAGAGTGCAGGAGAGTGTTACGTACAGAGTGCAGGAGAGTGTTACGTACAGAGTGCAGGGGAGTGTTACGTACAGAGTGCAGAGTTTAGGAGTATTCTACCTACAGAGTGCAGGGGAGTGTTACGTACAGAGTGCATGGTTTAGGAGTACTCTACGTACAGAGTGCAGGGGAGTGTTACGTACAGAGTGCATGGTTTAGGAGTACTCTACGTACAGAGTGCAGAGTTTAGGAGTACTCTACGTACAGAGTGCAGGGGAGTGTTACCTACAGAGTGCAGAGTTTAGGAGTATTCTATGTACAGAGTGCAGGGGAGTGTTACGTACAGAGTGCAGAGTTTAGGAGTACTCTACGTACAGAGTGCAGGGGAGTGTTACGTACAGAGTGCATGGTTTAGGAGTACTCTACGTACAGAGTGCAGAGTTTAGGAGTACTCTACGTACAGAGTGCAGGGGAGTGTTACCTACAGAGTGCAGAGTTTAGGAGTATTCTACATACAGAGTGCAGGGGAGTGTTACGTACAGAGTGCAGAGTTTAGGAGTACTCTATGTACAGAGTGCAGGGGAGTGTTACCTACAGAGTGCAGAGTTTAGGAGTACTCTATGTACAGAGTGCAGGGGAGTGTTACGTACAGAATGCAGAGTTCAGGAGTATGCGGCATGCAGAGTTCAAGGGTGCACCTACAATACACTGATGAAAAAAAAATTTTTTTTTTTTTTTTTTTTTTTTTTTTTAAGGCAAACTATGCCTTTAAAGGAAACCTGTCGAGAGAAACCATTCTGACTTGCTTTAAGGGTGCAAGTTCCAGGACTATCATTCTGATCTCTGCTTTAACACTTTGTGAGTCTTATTGGTACCAGTAGTACTAGTTTTATTTATTCCTGGAAGGACTGCAGAAGCTCAAGGGAGGAGAGGATGTTGAACTGTAGGGCGTAGTCTAATCATTTGGTCACATATTTTGTGCTGGTGAAAAAAATCAAACTTGAACATTCAAGAGTTATTAATTCCTCAACCTAAAAAACCAGCTGAGTCAACTGTGAGTCTGTTATCCAACTTCACAGCTGTGTAGATAACCAATTCTGTAATGGGACAGGGTGGGGCTGCTTTCTGGGTATCAACACATAGACAAATCTCTCTTCACTTTTCTACTGCTGTGTAAAAAAAGTAAAACTTTCAAGCAAGATCAAAGGCATGTTGCAAGTGAAGAAAAAAGAATTACCGAAATAAAACCAAAACACAAAAACCACATTTAATATAGTTGATTTGTTTAAGTGCTTTTACCTGCAATTTAAGGTAGTGACAGGGCCTCTTTAATAATTGTAAAATAGGAGGAAGGTATTTATGTTGATTCTCTCTTTTTTGATTAAAGTTCACCTTTTCGACAACAATAATAAATGGTAGTTTATTGAAAACTACAAGCCTACAGCTGCTAAAGCTGTCAGGACTTGCAGTTCATTAATTTATGGAATGAATGATGCGGCCCCGCACGGCCGCGCTATTTTCAAATTTGACAGATAGTACAGGGAGACTTCTCCCCGTACTGTCAGAGAGAGAGGGGGGAGTGGGTGGTGGCTATGGGAACATGTTACACCCTAAAAACGGGTGGAACATGCAACATGTTCCCAGACGTGGACTTGTCCTTTAACCACTTCCCGACCGGCCGTTGCATATAAACGGCCGGACGGTGGCAGTACAGGGTCGGGTGGCCGTTTATGAACGGCCTCCCCGCACCCTGCTTGTGCGCGCTCCCTGGGAGCGCGCAGCACCGCGATCCGGTGCCCGCTGTGCCCTCCGGACACAGTGAAACACCGATCGCCGGACGGGACCTCTGTAGGAGGTCCCGATCATGTGATCACTGATTGGCCAATCAGTGATCACATGCAAAGTAGTAAGCAAGATGTCACTTGTGACATCATTGCTTACTACGTGTGAAATCTGTGAATGATCACAGAGGTCACATGGTACAAGGCTATTCACAACAGCCTTGTACCATGTGACAAGCTGTGACCAATCACAGCTCACTCTGTATTTCTCAATGAGTGCAGGAATTCACACAGAGAGAAAGAGAAATGATTGCTTTTACATCCTATATGGGTGTAAAAGCAATCATTGTAAAAAAAAAAAAAAAAAAACTTCATCACTCAATTTTATAAAAAAAACACTTTTGTTCAAAATTTTTGGACATTTCATTTACATAGCAAAAAAAATAAAAATCCCAGCAGTGAATAAATACCACCAAAATAAAGCTTTATCTGTCGCAAAAAAATGGTAAAAAATTAATTTGGGTACAGTGTTGCATGACTGCGCAATTGTCATTCAAAGTGTGATAGCGCTGAAAGCTGAAAATTGCCCTGGTCAGGAAGGGGGTGAAAGTGTCCGGTCTGGAAGTGGTTAAACAGGCTTGAGCTCAAATTTTAAAGCCCAACTCCATCTTGAGCTGTAATATTTTTTTTTTAATTGCAATAGGTTTGCCCTAATTAACCACTTGCTGTCTGCTAACAGTACATATACTGCTAGCGGGCGACACAGCCAGGCCAGGCAATGTACCAGTATGTGGCCTGGCACATGCGCACTAACAGCCCCTGTGATCAGTCACAGTGGATCACATCGCTTGGTACCCGGCCACTGGGAGCGGTTGGGATATCACGTGACCGCTACGATTAGTTATAGCGATCACGATTACAATTCACACAAAACGGTAATGAATGGTTTCCATTCATGACAGCTTGCTTAGTGTTGTAAAGCTGTAATTGGCCCACAGCTCACATGGTACCTAACACCCTGTACCATGTGATTAGCTGTAGCCAATCACAGCATGTCAACAGAAAGTAAGCTGTCATGAATGGAAAGCCTCTCATGACAGTTACCTATTGCTTATAATGGTGAACATCACTGTTAAAAGCAATAACAGTGTAAAAAAAAATCCAGCACAGTGGCTAAATGCTTAGCGTTTTTGCCTGGTAGCACTAGGGTTGTTGATTCAAATCCCAACCACGGCACCACCTGCCTGGAGTTTGCATGTTCTCCCTGTGCCTGTGTGGGTTTTCTCCAGGTACTCCGGTTTCTTCCCACACTCCAAAGACATGCTGGTAGGTTAATTGGCTCCTGTGTAAATTGTCCCTAGTATGTGTATGTATGAATGTGAGTTAGGGACCTTAGATTGTACACCCCTTGAGGGTTAGGGACTGATGTGAATGTACAATATATGTGTAAAGCACTGAGTAAATCGACAGCGCTATGTACTTGTAATAAATAAATAACTAATAATAAATCCCTGATCACCCCCCCCAAAGTAATACAGTGTTACTATGGTGACACTGAACCATGATAAAAAAAAGAAAACAGTTATTGTTTAATTGAATTGTTTATTTTTTTTTTTCCTCTACATACTGTCACCAGTCAGTATTCCTGATCACCGCTGCAATGGTGACAGTATGTAAAAAAATAAATTAAAAAAAAAACATATTTTATTAATTTTTTTCACTTTCCAAGAAACTGTGACAAAAAAATTACAGTGTTAAAAAACTCGCCATGCCTCTTAATAAATACCTTGGTCTGTCTACTTTCCAAAAAAGTCATTTGGGGGGTACATGTACTGTTCTAGCATTTTAAGGGCCTCAAGAAATGAGATAGGCCGCCAGTACATCAGGACTGATCAATTTTCAAATATCTATACCATAGTTTGCAGGCACAGCCGTCAGCACAGCATATGGACTTTCTCTGGTCCAGCGTATATCACAGCACATTGTGTGGAGTTATCTAGAGTATGTCACATGCAGCACGCTGTGTAGAGTGCAGTGGTCTGGAGTATGTCATATACAGCACACTGAGTAGAATGCAGTGGTCTGGAGTATGCCACATACAGCACAGTGTGCAGAATGCAGTGGTCTGGAGTATGCCACATACAGCACAGTGTGTAGAATGCAGTGGTCTGGAGTATGCCACATACAGCACAGTGTGTAGAATGCAGTGGTCTAGAGTATGTCACATACAGCACAGTGTGAAGAATGCAGTGGTCTAGAGTATGTCACATACAGCACAGTGTGCGGAGTGCAATGGTTTGGCGTATGTCACATGCAGCATGCTGTGTAGAGTGCAGTGGTCTGGAGTATGTCATATAACGCACAGTGTGCAGAGTGCAGTGGTCTGGAGTGTGTCACATACAGCATAAGGCCTAGAATTGCCATTGTGGCACACCAAGCATTTGCCTAGTTGTCTGGGGTGACCTGGATAGGCGGGGCATCATATAGAAGAATCGATCCATCCATTTCCCTCCTGCCATTGCTGAATGCCCGCTTCTCCTCTCCCTTCTGCAGGCATTCAGTGTTGGCAGGAGAGAATTGTACAGATTATTTCTTCTATATGTCACCCCTCCTATCCATCTTTCTGCTGCCCCTGGGCCCCTGTGAGCTCTCTCCTGCCCCCCTCCTCCCCTGTAGTGCTGCCGGATTCCCCTTTCCCTCTCCCGCCAGCTGCTGCCTGAGATCTCTCAGGATGATGAGCAAGAAAGGGGTTGGTAAATATGTAATTTACTGGCCCCTTCCTTGTCTGAATGGACAGTCAGTGATTGGTACGATCACTGACTTTGTCCATTCATAACTGAGGCATAGTAAACTGTGTTTACTATACTTCAATTTATGAATGAATGGGAAGCTCTGTACAGAGCTATTCCTGTCCATTTATTCTGTAGTGCTGAGGCTGCAGAAAGGGATATTGAGGGCTGTGTCCTCAATCTCCTTTTTCTGTCTCACAAGTGAGATGTGAGGGGTCTGTTTAGACCCCCCCAATGGTGCTCATAAAACAAAAATTGTAAAAAATAATAAAAATTCAAATTGTAAAAAAAAATTTAAAAAAACTATTGACACCAGTGTTGGAACTACCATGGCCGCAGATCCAGACGTTCTGTCAACGAACTCCAAGGGAAGGGCCCCCGGGCTCAGGCCTGCTCAGTCTAATATGCCTATTTCTTTGTCCCAGTCTGGGCCTGTACAGCACGTTGTATGGAGTGCAGTGGTCTGGAGTATAGCACATACAGCATGGTGTGTGGAGTGCAGTGGTCTGGAGTATAGCACATACAGCATGGTGTGTGGAGTGCAGTGGTCTGGAGTATAGCACATACAGCATGGTGTGTGGAGTGCAGTGGTCTGGAGTATAGCACATACAGCATGGTGTGTGGAGTGCAGTGGTCTGGAGTATAGCACATACAGCATGGTGTGTGGAGTGCAGTGGTCTGGAGTATAGCACATACAGCATGGTGTGTGGAGTGCAGTGGTCTGGAGTATAGCACATACAGCATGGTGTGTGAAGTGCAGTGGTCTGGAGTATAGCACATACAGCATGGTGTGTGGAGTGCAGTGGTCTGGAGTATAGCACATACAGCATGGTGTGTGGAGTGCAGTGGTCTGGAGTAGAGCACATACAGCATGGTGTGTGGAGTGCAGTGGTCTGGAGTAGAGCACATACAGCATGGTGTGTGGAGTGCAGTGGTCTGGAGTATGTCACATACAGCATGTTTTGTGATGTGCAGTGGTCTGGAGAATGTAATGCACATACAGCATGGTGTGTGGAGTGCAGTGGTCTGGAGTATAGCACATACAGCATGGTGTGTGGAGTGCAGTGGTCTGGAGTATAGCACATACAGCATGGTGTGTGGAGTGCAGTGGTCTGGAGTATAGCACATACAGCATGGTGTGTGGAGTGCAGTGGTCTGGAGTAGAGCACATACAGCATGGTGTGTGGAGTGCAGTGGTCTGGAGTATGTCACATACAGCATGTTTTGTGATGTGCAGTGGTCTGGAGAATGTAATGCACAGCATGATTAATGAAGTGCAGTGGTCTAATAATAAGATGGTACCTTGGGACAGCTTTATAGGTCATATAAAACATTCACTGCACTGACACCCTGATATGTTCCCCCCATCTTTTATCATATAAGTACCTGAAATAAATAAATAATAAATAAATGTCCTTATGCTGTCCCCGAATATATAGTTATCCCAGTAATACTCTAATATATGCTCCATCTATTGTCCTTTCATTACAACCCATTACCCAAATCATTAATTATCTTCAGTAACACCCCAATATCTGCCCCCATCTATTATCCTGTCATTATACCCCATTCCATAATGATATAATTATTTCCAGTTACACCCTAATGTCTGCCCCCAATCTTATGTCCTGCCCTTATATCCCACTCCTGGATATAGAAATCTTTATACCCCCTTACCTAAATATATAATTATCCCAGTTACACCCCAAGATCAGCCCCACTTATGATCCTGTGTTCCAGCCTAATCCTTGGAAATATCATTTCACAGACACCCCAATCCTTTTATCCTGTCCTTACATCCTGAATATATATTTATCTCCAGTTACACCCCAATATTCTCCACCACATGATCCTGTCCTTACACCCCATTTTCTGAATATATTCTTTCACAGACCCCCTAGTATCTCCCCAATCTCTGATCCTGTTCTTATAGTCCATTCCTTGGATATATAATCATCTCACAGCTCCCCCACTGTCCCCTAATCTCTGATCCTGCCCCCAGTCTATGTGCACAGTGTTCCCCTGTCAGGGTATGTGATGTGTGATATGTGATGTGATGTATGATATGATGTGATGTATGATATGATGTGTGATGTGATGTATGATGTGATATGTCATGTGATATGTCATGTGATGTGATGTATGATGTGATATGTGATGTGATGTATTATGTGATGTATGATATGTGATGTGATGCACAATGTATTATGTGATATGATGTATGATGTGATGTATGATGTGTGATGTGATGTATGATATGTGATGCGATGTATGATGTGATGTATGATGTGTTATGTGATGTGATGTATGATGTGATGTATGATGTGATATGATGTGTGATGTATGATGTGAGATGTATAATGTATGATATGTGATGTATGATATGTGATGTGATGTATGATATGATATGTGATGTGTGTTGTGATGTGATGTATGATATGTGATGTGTGTTGTGATGTATGATGTGATGTATTATATGTGATGTGATATATGATGTGATGTATGATGTGATGTGTGATATGTAATGTATTATATGTGCTGTGATGTGTGATGTATTATATGTGCTGTGATGTGTGATGTGATGTGTGATATGTGATGTGTTATATGTGATGTGTGATGTATGATGTGATGTATTATATATGATCTATGTTGTGATGTGTGATATGTGATGTATGATGTGATGTGTGTTGTGATGTATTATATGTGATGTGATGTATGATGTGATATGTGATGTATGATATGTGATAAGATGTGATGTATGATGTGATATGTGATGTGTGTTGTGATGTATTATATGTGTTGTGATGTATTATATGTGATGTGATGTATTATATGTGATGTGATGTGTGATGTATTATATGTGATGTGATGTATGATGTGATGTGTGATGTATTATATGTGATGTGATGTATGATGTGATGTGTGATGTATTATATGTGATGAGATGTGATGTGATGTGTGATATGTGATGTATGATGTGATGTATTATATGTGATGTATGATGTGATGTGTGATATGTGATGTATGATGTGATGTATTATATGTGATGTGATATATGATGTGATGTGTGATATGTGATGTGTGATGTATGATGTGATGTGTGATATGTGATGTATGATGTGTGATGTGATGTATGATGTGATGTGTTATATGTGATGTGATGTGTTGTATGATGTATGATGTGATGTGTGATGTATTATATATGATGTATGTTGTGATGTGTGATATGTGATGTATGATGTGATGTGTGTTGTGATGTATTATATGTGATGTATGATGTGATATGTGATGTATGATATGTGATGTGTGTTGTGATGTATTATATGTGATGTGATGTATGATGTGATGTATTATATGTGATGTGATGTATTATATGTGATGTGATGTATTATATGTGATGTGATGTATGATGTATTATATGTGATGTGTGATGTATTATATGTGATGAGATGTGATGTGTGATATGTGATGTATGATGTGATGTGTGATATGTGATGTATTATATGTGATGTGATGTATGATGTGATGTGTGATGTATTATATGTGATGTATGATGTATGATGTGATGTGTGTTGTGATGTTCGGCACACCTCCTCCTGTGGTGCTGTCTGTGGATGTAGGTGGGCGCTCAGTGCCGGCTCTGTACCCCATTCTGTATCATGCTGGCATTGGTGCCCGTTGTTCGGTGTCTCCTCCTCCCCCCGCTCATGTCAGCACTCCCCCCTCCCTGGATGGGCTCCTCTCCTCTCCTCCTCCTCCTCCTCCTTCTCTGCCCCCGGAGCTCTTCTGCTGCTTCCATACACCCGATCACCCGGATTCGGTTCTCCTCTCCGGTGAGTACCCTCCAGCCTAACAGCTCACGTCTCCGTCTCTCTCTCTCCCGGGATTCCTGCTCTCAGGCGGGCGCCTGGCACTGCCATGTCTGCTGCCTATTGTTCTGCCAGCCGTGCCTGCACACCGACCCAGTACGCGGTCCCCGCTGTGTGTACCGGTGGTGGGGGTACCCCGCTGTGTGAGGGGGGTCCCTGGGGTCGGGGGGTCCCCGCTGTGTGAGGGGGGGTCCCTGGGGTCGGGGGGTCCCCGCTGTGTGTAGGGGGGGTGTCTGTGCGGTGGTCACGTGTGTGCAGGGTGATGAAGTTGGTGTAATAGCGGGATGCGGCGTGGACTGGATGGCTGTCACTAGGTATGTCGGTATGCGGTGCAGTCTCCTGTGTACACACATGTGTGACCTGCCTGCTGGGGTTGCCGTCAGTGTGACAGTTGTAGAGAGCCAGCAGGCAGCCACCACCCATCCTGTATTGTGCCCTGGTACTTGTTCAGCAGTCTGACATGACTTACATCCCCAGTGTGATGTGTGCTATCAGCTTCTCATGGGAACAGGGACTTCACTTTATGGACAGGGCGCCTCTAGAATTCAGGAACCATTCAGACCAAAGTCGAGGTTTCTGTGAACAGCAGATGTCATAAAAGGAAAGCCAGGCACAGATGTATTCCTTTTTTAATGTATAGTGGCTACATGTGGGCTGCCACCTGCCCAGTCCTTGGTCGGATGCTTTTGTATTGGAATACTGTAGCTCTATTGGGATACTGTAGCTCTATTGGAATACTGTAGCTGTGTTGGGATACTGTAGCTGTATTGGGATACTGTAGCTGTTATCCATAAAATTAGGGAGGAATTTACTAAAACTGGAGCAGCTGTGCACAGTGACCAATCAGCTTCTACTGGAGGCCATACACTAGACGGAATATTGATTGAAAATCCATCATTTGGACTGTTTGTTCATTTTTCGTCCAGTTAATGGGTACCAATAGAAAATTGTTTTTGACTTTTTTTGAGCTAAAAGATCAAAAGAAAGGGTTGGAGAACTTCTGCCGAATGGACGACAGATTGAAAGGTGAGTGTGCTTCTCGTCCGTTAAATGTCCAATGTGATGGAACAAACTAAAAACTGAATCATTTATGTCCAAATAACGATTTATCATTCAAAATCCAGTTGTTACCAAGAGTTTGTTATTCAAAATCTAGTTAGAACCATTTTTAACTGGTGTATGACCAGCATAAGGCAGGCCATAGATTATGCAATTTTCTTTCCTAGCACTACGGGGTGTAAGCAGGGGTGTATTTACCACAAGGAAAACAAGGCACTTGCTTAGGGTGGCAATTTTCAAGGGGGCAGAACATCCCCCCAGAAGAAGGGACACTCACACCATGGGAACCAGGTGGGATCTGAGAGAGCCTGTAGGCTGCTTGATGGTGTACATAGAGCCTGATTCTTGTTCCCGGGGTTGTCTGGAGCTGTGAAGATGGGTGTCTTTCTCTCTATTGCCGGGTTGGGGGGGGGGGGTAGAGGAAGGTACTCCCAGGTGGGGGGCAGAGGTGTTGTTGGTCAGTGTCAGGCTCTCTCCGTGGGAGGGGGAGGGGGGTGGTAATGGTCATGTTTGTGGGGGCAGATGATTTTTGTGTTGCCTAGGGCAGCACAAAACCTAAATACACTGGGAATAAGGAAAGAAAATTGTTTGATTAACACTGTGTTGATGGGGAAATCCCTCCTGTTGGTGTTCTGCAGGCAGGAAGCCTTCCCTGCTGGCAGAACGCAATGATCGCTGTTAGTAGCTGTATTCGCCGGCAGTGATCACATGCAAAAAAAACCCCAACAAGCTGATTGTACTGAAGTTGATTAATGGATCGACTTCAGTACAACCAGCCTGCCTACAGGTGGATCAAATTTTGGCTGGTTCCTACTGAACCGGCTGGATTTCGATCCATCTGTGGTCGGCTTAAGGCCAAGTTCACATCTCCATGTCTCCTGCATGCCATGTTTGCACAAGGACAGAAGCCCCTTCATATAAATGGGCTGCTGTACCTGCATTTTCCGCAGGGACAAAATCCCTGACCCTTTTATTAAAACACGGACACATGGAACTACATGGTGCTTTAGCACCATGTGGTACCACACATTCAAAAACGTGCCACATTTTCTGATTCGTGGGGGTGCTATTAAGATTTAATGTCACCTTGCACGTTTGCAAAAGAGCAGCACATTTTGGCTGCGGGTGCGGGAACGTGTTATTTACATGCATTCTTGCACCTGCAATAGCATGAACTTACTAAACAGTAAAAGTGCCACTGTTCCTCCTCCCCACCCCCACCCCTAACACTTTATTTTTTTTCAGAGAATGGGAACTTTTTTGACAGGTACCTGTTCCCACTTTATAAATTCTCTCCTTGAGTACACCCCTACCTGCAGGTCTCAGCAGGCTGTAGGACCAGTTCCACAGAGCTGCGCAGTCTTGCGCATGCCTAGTGGGGAGCCAGCTGTGATTCCTCAGGAAGCCACAGCGGGCTCCCATATCCAAGATGGTGGCGCTGGGGACACAGTAGTAAGAAGAACCAGCTGAGGGAGGACAGCGCTGGGTTCCATACACTTTTTTAATTACCTAATTTTTACAGGATTTGTAGCCGCTGACACGTAACTTAAATAAAAAGACTAAGTTGCTCTTTAAACCGATACTAAATTTAATGTGTTTTTACTTTAAAGTGGAGGTCCGGCCGTTTTTGTGTTTATTAAAAGTCAGCAGATACAAAAACTGTAGCTGCTGACTTTTAATAAACACACACTGACCTGTCCCAGGGTCCAGCGATGTTCTCACCAGCGCCATCCCTCCTCTCCTTCTTCTCTCCACGGCGCCGGCATCTCAACTGTGGGCACCAGGCTGTGACAGCTTGCATCTTCACAGCCGGGCGCTCACTGCGCAATGCATCCTGATTGGTCCAGCAGTCTTCTAGGACCTGTGACTGTTCCCAGGAGACTGTGGGAGGAAGGAGAGGGCTGAACTTCCAGCTCACTGTGCTGCAGCAAACTGAGCCGGGAGTGGGAGCAGAAGTGGGTACCCGCTCCTCTGCAAAAGGTGCCAAATATGGCAGTGGAGGGGGGGGGGGGGAGGTAAACAAGCGGAGCTTCCACTTTTGGATGAACTCCGCTTTAATGCATTGCTTACATTAAGGTAAAACATCTTTTATATTTCTCTGTCCTCTCTTTTCCCTGTGTGAAGGGGAAGAGAAGGGTGACTAGATTCAGCGCTGTGCATGGTTGCATCTCTTCTCCCCTCTCTTCCTCTTCACAGCCATTGGCTCCCGCTGCTGTCAATCAACTAGAGCAAGGAGGAAGGGGGGTTGGGGCTAAGCGCAGCTGCATAGATACACAGCTCGGGAGCAAGCAGACACCGTGTGCCCCCACAGTAAACAGCTTGCTATGGAGACACACTAAGAAGAGGAGAAGCCAAGATCGCTAATGGGGGACCTGAGAAGAGGAGGATCGGGGCCACTCTGCGCAGTACCATTGTGCAGAGCAGGTGAGTATAACATGTTTATTTTAATTGAAACAAATTGCCTTTAGTAACACTTTTAAGTTCTGAAAATAGAAGATAGGAACTGATAGGTTGCCATGCACAGCTGAAAAATGCCTCTCACTCGCTGTATGCATGTCTTTATACTAACATGGTGGAGAGAAGCCTGACCATAGATGAAGCAAATATTCCTCGACTCTTGATTTGTGGAATACGATGCGATGTGTTGTGGAAAATGCATAGAATCCTAAATAATGCAGTCGATTGCTTTGTGAAAATCGAGTGCTATTCTTCAACATCATCAATACAATTGTATGAGATAACAATGTGTGAGATTTTATTCCGATGTGATAATAACTGCACTGCCCTGCCCTCCACTCCATGTGATTGTTCAGATTGATTGCCTCTCTGGCTAACAATCATCTGCTGGGAAGGATTTTCTGCCCAGGTGGAAAATGAAGATATTTGCCAGTTACTGATACTTTGCAGTCATTTTTTTTGTAGATGAAATTTATTTCTGTCCAGGGAAAGCATTAGTTTATCATATGTATACTTGGTTTCTTTGAGAAATTGTTATTTAGGAAAAATAATGCAATAATCCGCTTGTTACAACTACAAAGAAATGTAACCTTTGTTTGCTCTTTACCTTCAGTGCTTGGTCATTTGTTACCTCGTTCTGCTTTTTATGCTGGTAATATAGATGTTGCAGGACAATATTAGTATTGTTAGCTAAATATTTATGTGTTTGGTAAGTAAAAGATCAACATGTAGATTTCAGTAACACATCAAAGCCAAACAGACTCCAGCTTTCTTTGTTTTGTCCCATGTGGTAAATCACATTAAGTCCTATTTGCAATGTGCAAAGTGCAGTTATCTGTAGCAGCCACCTGGAAATCATCACAGCCAATCAGGTTGCAGTAAACAAATTGGTCTTGTCATTGTGGGTTATTACCCTGTGCGTGGCTTCATTACAAATAACGGATAGTGTCATATTTTGAAAACTGCAGCTGGCCTTTATCATGGCTGTTCGTATTTCCGTAAGTCCGGCAACTAATTTCCTGTTAATTGTATCATACAGGAACTCCTTGCTGGTTTATTTTTTGGTCACGTGCATTGTGGTGTAGCAGTAGCCTATTTTTGCACTCATAAAGTTGATGTTGCTTTATGTGAAGCTTTTCAAAGGCCATCAAGTCTCAGAGGACTTGCATAGTTATTATATTTGGCAATAGCTTATCTCGCGAAATCTGGATATTTTCAGGTTCGCACAATGCCAGAAAAGCAAAGTATCCCAAGTACTCATTTATGATCAACAACTGATTATTACATGATTGTACACCCCAGGACGGCCACATTTAAGATAGCCATTAAAAAAACTGCAGCTGGTGTCTAAGTTTGTGAAACCTTTTTGTATTCTGCTGAATGAAAGCACAGATTCCTTGCCTCATTAAAGGAGAAGTACAGTGGCTAAATGGTTAGCACTTCCGCCTGGCAGTACTTGGGTCCTTGGTTCGAATCCCAACCACGGCACCACCTGCCTGGAGTTTGCATGTTCTCCCTGTGCCTGCGTGGGTTTCCTCTGGGTACTCCGGTTTCCTCCCACACTGCAAAAGACATGCTGGTAATTGGATCCTATCTAAATTGTCCCTAGTATATGTATGTATGAATGTGAGTTAGGGACCTTAGATTGTACACCCCTTGAGGGTTAGGGACTGGTGTGAATGTACAATATATATATGTAAAGCGCTGTGTAAATTAACAGCGCTATAGAAGTACCTGAAATAAGTACAGCCAAAGCTTGTTTGGCAGTACTTCTCCTGTGGATCACAGGGGTGCAGTTCATTCTGCACTCCCGTGACCTGGTTTCAGCTGACAATGGGCTACGTCTGTCAGTTGACATCACTCAGGCAGTCCAGGCTGTGGAAAGATCGCGACCATATGGTCAGGATCCACAGAAGCCTGGACTGGCACCTGGCTCAATGTCTCAGCTATCCACTGCTTAGAGCGGCAGGGAGAACTGAGTGATCAGTGGTGTCTGATCGCTCAGTTCTCACCCTTCGAGCATCCACATAGGTAGGTATGATTTAAAAAAAAAAAATATTCCCATACTTCTCTTTTAAAGGTGTATTTATTATTATTATTATTACATCGAGTTTATATTATTATTATACAGTATTTATAAAGCGCCAATAGTTCGCTCAGCGCTGTACATTACAAAGGGGGGACAGAACATGTGACAGAGCAATACCAATATAATGCAAAACATGAGGGGATTAAGGCGCCAAAGGGTTTGCTCAGCGCTGTACAATAGAGGGGGGACAATACATGAAACAGTACAACAACTACAAACAGCACACGAGGGATTAGAGGGCCCTACTCTTTCAACCTTACACTCTAGGAGGGAGGGGGTAGTGGTACAGGAGGAAGTGGCTGTGGGGGATGGAGTGGTAGGAGGAATGAAGGAGAGCAGCAGTTAGGTGAGGGTGGGGTAGGCTTCCCTGAAGAGGTGGGTTTTCAGGGAGCGCCTGAAGGTGAGGAGGGAAGGTGACAGTCTGATGGATTGGGGTAGTGAGTTCCAGAGGATGGGGGAGGACCTGGAGAAGTCTTGCAGTCGTGCGTGGGAGGAGGAGACCAGGGAGCAAGATAGAAGGAGGTCCTGTGAAGAGCGAAGGGTTCGGATAGGGTGGTACCTGGGAATCAGGTTGATGAGGTAGTTAGGGGCAGTGTTGTGAATGGCTTTGTAGGTCAGAGTGAGTAGTTTGAATTTAATGCGTTGGGCAATGGGGAGCCAGTGGAGGGATAGGCAGAGGTGGAGCAGTTGGTGAGGTGGATGAGTCTAGCTGCTGAGTTCAGGATGGTCTGAGGCGGGGAGAGCCTGCACTGGGGTAGGCCAGTGAGGAGGGAGATGCAGTAGTCGAGGCGTGAGATTTAAACCAAGGACCAAAATTATTATATCTCAGCCTACACTTTTTCCCTTTATTTCTGATTATTTTGATCCTGCCAGTAATACACTTCCAGTCTTGGAGTGCTATCTATACACTATCTATGGTAGAGCAGTATTGTCATCCTAATGCAGAACACCTCCCCATGTCTTAAAAAGCAACATAAGGGAGGTGTTTTGTAGTCCACATAGAAAGCTAGGGATAATGCGGATAAGAAGGCAGCACAGGCAGATTTCCAGGAAGTTATAAGCTGACAAGGCTTCTAGCATGATCAACAGGAATTTTTGTTTTCCTTTCTTAAAACCAATATATCAGGATGGTATATTTTTTTAGCCCAATACTAAACACACAGGGGGAGCTTTACTAAAGCTGTTCACTGGAAATCTGGTGCACCTGACCATGGTAGCCAATCAACTTCTAACAGCTTGTTCAAATAAGCTTTAGCAATAAAACCTGGAAGCTGACTGTTTTCCATGCAGAAGTGTATGAAATTCTGAGTGAACCAGCTTTAGTAAATAAACCCCACACGGTTTAATTGACAATACCCCTTCTCTTTCCTTATATGGATGATGGCACTGTAATTATTTTGATTAAAAAAAAATATTTTTCCTAATTGATATACAGCTGTCACATGACCCAGTTCTTTCCCAGTTTGTGCGCAGTGAACCATAAGCAAGAGGAGCTTCTAGTCCTCTGCTGTTGGTCACATGTTCAAGATAAAAAAAATAACCTTTGGGACTCCTAGATTGTAAGCTCAAAAGAGCAGGGCCCTCGATCCCCTCATGTTTTGCATTGTATTGGTATTGTTCTGTCACATGTTCTGTCCCCCTTTGTAATGTACAACGCTGAGCGAACCATTGGCGCTTTTTAAATACTGTATAATAATATAATAATAATACACAGAAAAAATAAATAATGTCAATAAACTGTTTTAAATTGTCATACATATATGTATTTGAAATCAAATCTATATTATTTTGTGGAAATATTATGGTGTGGGTGGATTTCTGCCATTCACAGGTGTCACTTCCCTCCAGCCTGTGTCTTAGAATAAGACACAGATACATCATTCAATATGTAATATCCCACCCCCATTGTGTTTAGCTTTTTAGTGGGCATGGAGGAAGAGGGAGGGAGTGGGGTGTCATTTACCACTGTGTATACACCTACATGTGTGACTCTATAATCACATGGGCTGCTCAGATGAAATGGGGAGAAAAAGCCCAGCATAGGAACTCAATGAAAAGTGAGCATGTGCAGAGTTACCTCTACAGCAGAAAAATCCCTAGCTGAATTGGGGACATGCAGTAAATAGAAGGTGGAGAGCAGCAGGATCAACCAGGTTTTTTGCAGATTACAGAAAATGAATCTCATATTGACTGATTGAGTATGAACAGCATATAATACAGCATTTATTGATAGTTTTTTATGATGTGGGTTTAGTGACAGTTTAGTAGACCAAAGGGAACAAATAATGGTTTATGGATAGAGTTTACATACATTTTAATGATATTTGCTCTGTTCTAGATTGGATTGGATTGTATCCTGATTTTAAAATATTTCTGTGCACCCCGTATCATTAACATGTAGACAAGTCCTTCTATGTATCTTCATGATGTGGGTTACATTTCCTCATTAAAGCTGCTGTTAGACCGCTTATTGCTTAGAAGCAGGGGCGGATTGACCATTTGGAAACTCGGCAACTGCCCAAGGGCCCGGGGTCAGTAGGGGGCCCCATGAGATGCCCCTGGTACCTTTTTCATAGGCTTTTTTGAGTTTGGGCAAGGACACAGGGGCCCCATGATCCCCTATTGCCCGGGGGGCCCATGACTTGTCAGTCCACCCCTGCTCAGAAGATATCTTTATTCAGAATTTTGGGAACATTTCACATGCTGTCAAAATGTTTTTGCATCTGGACCACCGAGAGCATTTAGCTGAGTAAATGTGGCCTTAGGGCTTAGAAGAAAACATTAGTGTCAAGTGATGTTCAGGTAACAGACGGTCTGGAATCCAGGAAGATATTATAGGGACCGGGATACCTTCTCCTGATTCTCCTTTTGTTGTCTATGTGTATGACAGACCGCTGTTTTCTCTTGTCTGTTGTATGATTTTAGGCTAGCTCCACATCTCTCCTTGTTGCGATTGATGTGTTTTTTTTTGCACGTTTTGCAGCGCGTTTTGCATTTTTTTGGTCAATAGGAAAGTATTGACTTTGATGTGACTTGGATGCAGATTGGATGTGACTTTAATGGTACTTTGGATGGTTGTGAATTTGATGCAACTTGGATGCGACTTTAAAGTGTTTCTACAGGCTCAAGGTTTTCTACCGTCATGCATTCTATACATTAAGGTAAAAAACCTTCTGTGTGCAGCATCACCCCCCAGCCCCCCCTAGTACTTACCTAAGCCTCCTCTCGATCCAGCAATGTGCACTGGAGTCTCGGCTATCCTGGGACTCCCTCTTCTCATTGGCTTAGACAGAAGCAGGAGCCATTGGCTCCCACTGCTGTCAATCACGGCCAGTGAGCCAATGAGAAGAGAGAGAGGGTGGGGCCGAGCTGTGGCTCCATGTGAAAATGGATACATAGAGCAGCGGGTGCCCCCATAGCAAGCTGCTTGCTGTGGGGGCACCTGACAGGAGGGAGGGGCAAGGAGAGCCTGTGGTGGACCCAAGAAGAGAAAGATCCAGGCTGCTCTGTGAAAAACCACTGCACCCAGCAGGTAAGTATAGACATGTTTATTTTTTCTTAAAAAAAAAAATAAACATTTAGAATCAATGTAAAGCAACTTTGGATGGGTGCAACTTGGATGCTACTTTGGATGGATGTGACTTGAATGCTACTTTGATGCTACTTGAGTGCCAGTGAGTGTTAAGTCGCATCAAAGTCGCACTACATGCACAGAACTGTCATACTTTCCTATTAGTAAAAAAAAAGTTGCATCAAAGTCGCACCAATCTAAATTCACATCAAAGCTGCATCAAAGTCAATACTTTCCTATTGGCAAAAAAACCCACAAAAAACAACAGGCACCAAAAATGCTATGTGTATTTCTGCCGAGTGTCTATTGAACCAACAATTCACTGTGTTGTGTTTAATAAAAAGTCCCTGACCCTTTCCCAAAGATCACAGCAGCTGAAAAACGCATAGATGTGAACATGTCCCATAGAAAACCATGTTAAATGGATTGTAGTGTGTTTCCTCAAAATGCACTAAAAAACGCATAGGTGCGAACCAGGCCTTAAAGTTTAAAATATGTCCCGTGTCCTCACATTTGCACTAAGGAAAGTTCAAAAACTGCCTGGATGTAGGATGTAGGTAGATGTCCCAGCAAGCCTAACGAGCATCTCCATGACATATAAACATTTTATGCATTGCCAGGACCCATCACAGCTCCAATATTTATGTCCTGTCAGGTTCCCTGTAGTCTCTTTTAATTTTGCTTTTTCAGAAACTTTAAATCCCAACTCCATGAAAATGAAAAAATCACCGTTGGAGTGGAGCCCCCCCACAATGCAAGGGTTGAATGTTCATTATGCCTAGGGGTTAGTGTGCAAGCAGCTTTACTTACTTCACACCTGCCCCAGCCAGCTCCACTGCTCTCCTCTTCCATCTAAAGCTCCTTTATGTGAATGGAGCCTCGGGGAATCACATACAATACAGGGACATTAACCCTGTATTATACATTTAGGAGGCTGGAGTGCGACCAGAGGCAGTTGCAGCTTACAGAACAGTTACAAGAGATTGGTCACAGCACTGGAGGGGCCTGCTGGAGTGAGGAGTAACGTAAGTATTTTCTCTTGAAAAGATAAGTTCACCTTTTGTAACGTTACACCCATATCCAGGGTGTAACATGTTTCCAATGCATCGCCCTCCGATCCCCCATTGTGAAAGCTAGTGGGTGATCTTTTGCCAGGATCATGCAGAATCCTACACATCTACGTATGTGCCATGATGGTAGTACCCGGGGGGGGAGGGGGCGAGGCCACCATACTAGGCAGACTGAAGTTTTGCGTCAAGATATCTAAAGCGGTTATGGTTGCCTGTATTATCTATTGCAGCCATTCTCAGCCAAGGTTCCTCCAGAGGTTGATATGGCTTCCATAAACTATTTCTGATTGACTTTCCATATGATGGTGTCTCCATAGCTCCAGGGTCAGTGACACCTGACAAAGCCAGCTGCCTGACACCAATGGTCTTTTTACCTGTCTTTGAGAAGGCATTCTTCTACTGGCCACCAATGCAAGGGGCATTGATCCCACTGACCACCAATGAATTGGTTTTAGCAGGGGCTCCCCAAACCTAAAAAAAATTTCAGGGGTTCCTCTGTGAAAGACGGGCTAGGAAAGGCTGATCTAATGGGTCCCCTTCAATCTAAGCATGGTAAAATGGAGCCATAAATTCCCTGTACCAGTTCTCCCCTCAAACTTGTATGTCAAGAGGCTGCAGTCCCGTTTAGAATTCCTGTATAGTCTGGCTGCCAGTAGACCAGTAAAGGAAGTGGACTTTCTGTTTTCCTCACAGTTGCAGGGTTTCCTGGATATCCTTAGAAGTTGCCTGTTTGATGTGACGGTAGTTATTTTCTGAAGTTATTCTTCAGAACACAGCCTGAGAGCTGCCACCAAGGAATTCTCAGATTGAGTGGCAGCTCAGCTAGCTGAAATTCTGTTGTCGTGTCATGTGGGGCCAAGACAAGTACAAAAAGCTTCTCAGGCTAGATTGTTATGGGTGGTTCATCGGCCCCAGCAGACTGTGTTAGTTGTTAAAAAGGTTATGAAGTTCAGTCAGTGCTTATTGAAAGTGGTGAAGTTTATTGTATCATCTGCAAATTTTCTTGTTATGAGAAACTATTTTCCCGGTTTTATAGAGCTGCATGCGTGGGGTTTGTGAATCAGGGCTGTGGTAAATATGTTACTGCTGTTGGATCCACATTACTGTTCAGCATCATCAGACCTATTTGAGTAGCTGGCTGAAAGACCAACAGAAAAATGCAATCATCCACACCGAGGAAGCATGTTTCACTCTTTTTTTTGTAATCTGATAATAGAAGACAATCCTTGGTGGTGGGGTTCTGTTCTTTAGTCATTATTCTTGCTTTAAAGTGAAACTCCAGTCAAAACCTAGGAATATTTTTCACTTTTTATCCCATGGGGGATCTCTACCATGGGGCCTCATTGGTAATAAAAATATTTTTTTTTAGTAGCGTGAAGGGTTAAAAAGTTTGTTTTATTCTCCAGTGGGGAGATCCCCAGTACTTCATGTGCCCTTTATTTGTAGATACAGCTGCCTGCATGGCTCGATATTGACCATGTGTAATTACTGGTAACAGGAGAAATGTTAAGCATTGTGTTCCATTAAGGTTTCTGTTGAATTGCACAGTGCTGTTTATGTAACACAAATCTTGCTCGGAGGAGGAAAGAGCAGAGTGAAGACCTCATCAGTTTGCTGCTGCTTTTTCAATGTCCAGGCTGGGGTGGGACCTCAGAGTGCATATTCAGGAAACATACTGAACCACACCACAAGTGTGGAGCGCTTTGGAATCTGCACACTGATCATATAGAACTTGGTTTAATATAATTAATCTCTCTGTCTTAAGCACATCTGCTCTATTTCCTGGATAGAATTGGTAATTGATTCCTATTGTTGCCTAGAATTTCTCTTTAAAGGGATTGAAAAGGTTTATTTTTTTGTTAAAATAATTAAGATACTATTTTATAACTTTAGCAATCAGTGCCGCGCAATACTCATGTGCTACAAAATGTGCTAAAAACGTATATAGTGCATACCATTTGTGCAAATATCACATATAAAGTGCAACCTATGTGAAAATGTCACATATATAGTGCATATCATCATATTCGATTCACAGTGATTCAATCACAATTACAAATGACTTCTCAAGTCCTTATAAGTTGTGTAGAGTCTTCCTTATTTAAAATGCTCATATATTCTCATAAATATTCGTGAAAATTTCTGCCGTGTTGATAATCACCCGTGTACATTCCTCCTCCACCAACACACATATATACTCTCACCTCCTGTATTTGATCTACATGTTTTTAGGTGGAATGGCGCTTTTCCCTTATAACCTGGGTAGGTATGATCTCCTTTACTCTCCAACTTCCAATCTTCTCCACAATTTAATCCATATCCATCTTCCTACACTTTATATGATATATCCTCCCAAAATCCAGAAACAATGCGTAGTGTATCTCATGTATCCACTGATATTTAATAAAGAAAATAACACAAAAATTGTCCAGCTGGGACACTGCAGTAAAACAGCCTATGTTCACTTTCAAGTCCGGCGTTCCCTGGTCACTCTCAAGATGGCGGCTCGCAAACTTCCGGATGTGCGGCTCGACGCCATCGGCCCACCCTACGTGTTATGTCACAACACATGACTTAGGCTACGTTCACACTAGCGATGTGTGCAGGCGGCAGAGAGGCGTTTCAGAAGTGTTTTTACCGCTTCCCAAACGCCTCTGCCAATTCTGCACATTACAGCACATGGTGCTGTTCTAACGGGAGCGTTTGCGTCGCGGCAAAACGGACGCCTCTGGTCGAGTCAGGAGGCGTTAAAGCCTCCTATTCTTGTCCATGGTGCCGCTCTGCAAGCGCCCGGCCGGCGTTTGCGGTGCGGTTGCGACGCACTTGCGGGGCGTTTGCGGAGCGGTAACACCACTCAAACTGCATTATAGGTGTTTGTGGGGCGTTATTCTTGCTCGGCAAATGCCTAGCAACCGCCGCTAAACCGCGCATGCGGCGTTTGCCGAGCGTTAAAAAACGCTCCGCAAACGCCGGACCAACGCTTGCCAAATGCTCTAGGGGCGTTTGGCAAGCGTTGGTAAAACAGCCAAGTGTGAACGAGCCCTTAATCAGGGGATCCTCTGATTGCTTTTTTGCCATACCTTTTTGCCCGTACGGGCTGTTTAGAAGCTAGAGGAAATGGAAAGGATGACGAAAGCTCTCATTATGGATCACTGGGGGAGGGGGAAGTGGAGGTGCTGGAGCATGTTACACATTACACCCTAAATACTGCACCGCATTCCTGTGCAAACCACATCCAATTTGTGTGCGGTGCGATTGGAGCCATACATTATGTATGGCTCCAATCGCACTGCTCCCGCACCAAAAAGGTGCAGGACCCTTTTTCGGGTCCACAATAGAATGGGATTGCATGGGTATTTACACCTATGCGATCCTATTCTGCATATTGCACCGTGTTTTGCGAACCGATTTCGGGGTGTTGTTAACATAACATACACACCCACAGTGGTTCACATGAGCGGGGTGCGATTCTGATGCGCTGTGGAATTTGCACAGAAAACGCTGCAAATTCCGCACAGCATCAGTGTGAACCCAGCCTTAACCACAGTGGCCACACATGGATCAAAATCCAGCCAGCCCCTGCTGAACCAGCCACATTTCGATCCATGTACAGTATGTCCAGCTAAAGTCCCCCCTCCCCAACCAAAAAGGAGCATCTACCTGCTCTGCCTTCTTCCCAAAACGTTTGTGTCTGATTGTAAAAATAGTAGTGATTTCAGCAGCTTACCAATTTAAAATGTTTCACTGCCTTTTATTTAAACACCACTGTATGTACTATCATTCCAGAACTCCAGTGTTATCCTACATTAGCTGCTATTAGTAAAACACAACCCTGTAGTATTGCATAATAACCTCAAAACCAAGAAAATAATCTGTTTTCCATCACTTGTAAACTGCATTGTGTTTTTTCACTCTTGTCAAGGAGAGTGTAAATAAAATGAAGTTATGTTTATCTCATCTTCTGATACACAGTCTGCTACACAACGTTTCCATTGTCAGTTGGGTTCCATTTTAGTAGACACTAATAATCATATAGTTTTGTGTTAATGTTGCCTACAAATTGCACAAACCAATACATTTAAATAAAATTCTTAAGCAGTATTAAGCCCTTAATACATTTAACACTCACTATTTTGTACCACCACTTGAACTGTATGCAGAAAGTTTTTCCTAATCACTTTCATTTTAAAGTGATGAATTGCCTCTCTCAGTAATGGTTAGTACACACGATCAGAAACTTGGATGACTAAAATCGCTTTCCGAGGGATTGTACGATAATCTGATCGTTAGCACACAGCTTTCGACAGCCAATAATGATAGCTCTTGCGACAATATCTGAAGGGACAAGCACAAAAAAATGTTCTTCTATAACAGAACAAATGATTTTTGTTTAATCAGTACTGTATTCATTCGAAGAAAATTGAGAGACCAATACTGTGCATGCTCAGAAACGTAAGAATACAATACAGTACATTACATCACTTCCGAAGTTGCATTCTGTCGTATGAGAATTTTCGTAACTTTAGTAACCTCTTAATTTTTGATTTTAGACTAGCATGCAAAAAAAAACCAAAAACATATGACAACCATTTGTCCGATAATCTCGTCATGTGTACGGGGCATTAATCTCAGCACTACTTCTGGTTGGGGAGTGTGCATTGTATACGCCACATCCTCACTATCCACAGTGCTGTCTCAGAAGGTACTCTGACCATTGGAGAAGGAGCCTGGGCCTGGCTTTGAATGCAGAGCTTTGGAGCTACCAATGTATTAGGATGTAATGCAGTCAAGAGCTTGTACATAAGGGTAGCACCAGGGGACCCTACAAGGGAACAAAGCCATCCTAAAGACAATAATGGTGAAGAGTGAAATGAGAGACTGATGGCTCGTGTACACTGCAGCTCCTAAACTGACGTTCAGGAGCTGTTCAGTGTTTTTCTCAGCAGCCCCTGAACTCTCCCTAATGTTTTCCTATGTGTCCATGTATACATTGTCGTTTACAGTCGTTTACAGGCAGTTGAGTTTACAGTCTTTTTTTTTGAATGCACCAAGCTTGCGTTCAGGAGTAGATTTTACCGGCATTTCAAACGCTTGTAAATGCTTGTAAACGCGGTTAACCGCTTTTATAAGCGTTTGTGTTTAGAAATGTTTTTTTAACTGTTCCATGTCCAGATGCTGTCCAGAGCCTTTTTTCATCATCAGAAATTCATGCAAAGTGTTTTCCATGTATTCAAGTGGACCCGGTACACCAGCGCAGTCAGTTCCAGGTTTTGCGTGAAGGAAAAAATAGTGAATAGTGAATACAAGCAGAAAAGACAGGTCATCTCAACACATACTGCTCTTTCTGCTTCTGCTCTCTCTATTTCTCTCAAAATGTTTGAAATAGTTCATTCTTTACTGTTTTTCAGTGCATTCTGGGCATTTGGGAAGGTCTGCTGAGGTTAGCTTTTAAAAACGCTTCTAAACGCAAACGCACATAAACACGGTATGCAAACACGGCTAAACTGACGTTTTTTAACCTACGTTTTCCAGCAGTCAGTTTCCATCATTCAGAAGAGTTTTCCAAACGGCCCGTGTACATGAGCCCTGAATCTAAAGAAAAATGACAAGCTGGAAGCAAAATGCGCACAGCAAGCAATGGAGGAAGTGAGATATGCTGCTATACAGTATTTGCTGTTGCACATGGAGGGCTTAATAGCCCTTAAAAGCAAGTCTGTGCGGTTACTTGAAGGCGGGGTAAAGTTCCTTCATTTCCCATTAGTTGGTCAGCTCTCCCCAAAGAACGCATTGTAGGACTAAAGTATATTACAGAAATACTGATTTTTATCCTTCACCTTTCTGTCCAATACATTTTGGTTGGTTTCTGTCCAAAACATTTTAGTTGGATTTTTAAATTCTTGTGTATCTAACGCCAAAAGTATTTTTGAATTGAAGTAGGAAATGATTATGGATTTGTGATGATGGGATTTTGTTCACTTCAAACTGAACACAAAGCCCGCTTAAAGCAGGTCAACTGCAGATCGAAGGCACCTGTCAGTGAATTCTGAATGAACACAGAAGCATCTCAAGCTGACTTTAACAGAAGCACAAAGCCTGTTAAAAGACCTTAAAGCGGAGCTCCACCAAAAAGGGGAAGTTCTGCTTTAAGGACTGCTTACCCGCTCCCCATTAAGGATTTGCACCTTTTGGGGGTGGGGGGGGGGAGCAGGTACCCGAATTTGACAGGTACCCACTCCCAATTCCGGTCCGATCGCCTAGGCGATTGGAAGTGGAAGGTGTCATCTCTCCCTCCCTGTAGTCTTCTGGGACACATGACAGGTCCCAGAAGACTACATGACCATTCATGAAGCGCAGTGCTACTCGCACATGTGTAGCTGTGAAGCCGCAAGCTGTCACAGCCGGGTGCCAACACTGAAGATGCCGGTGCCTGGAACACTAGATGCCCGGTGAAACGGGCTGCGGGGGACACACCGCGGGACCAAGGGAAAGGTAAGTGGCTGTTTTTTAAAAGTCTGCAGCTACAGTTTTTGTAGCTGCTAACTTTTTATTTTTTGACAGCGGGAGTGGAACTCCGCTTTAAAACTGCTGTCGGGTTTTCTTTTTTGCTCTCTGTCCCATTGGGGAGATTTCCTTTTGCTTCCTGTCCCACTGATACAACAGGAAGTCCCAGGCAGATGTTTTCCCCTCAGTTCTGGCGACAACTAAAGTTTAATATCTTAGTGACAGTGTTCACCTGGACAAGTAGTGGGAATGTCCCCATCAGGGCCCAAATGGCAATAAAAACCTGACAGGTTCTAATCCTACCACACTCCTTAAAAATCTAAAAGAAGTTGTTTTGGCTTTAGTTTCACTTTAAGGGATCCTTCTAACTGCTTCCCACACAATTCCCCCCACTAATGTCACCTTCTGTGCGTGTGATAATGTCAGCAAACTATGGATGAGCAGGTCTGAACCAGGAAAAAACTTTGCTTCCATGATGCAAACACACGTTCTCTGTGCTGCTCTATAAAAACAACATAATCAGACCTCAATGTTCTCACTGATTTTTAATTCTGTCATGATAGGATTCAGTCAAAACATTTTTCTTTCTTTTCCATTATACCAGAGCTCTTCTTGTGAATTTGTATGTACATTGTGCTGAAACAATTTGCATGCCCATTAGGCTTTGCTTTCTGAACATTTAGGCCAGTCTGTTTTACTATCGCTGTGTTCCAGCTGACCTCCTTCCTGCTGTTTTTTTGTTTTGGTTTTAAAGAGTACCTGTCATCTTGTGCAGAACATTTGTCTTTACTGATGTCATGTCTACCTGAAAGCTCTAATGGTACCCTGACATCAAAACAGAATGTAAGGGATTGTAATGCATACCGGGGGCACAGCTAACTTGTGCAGAGCTTCAGTTTTTCTCCTAGCATTGGTATAAGGCATCAGGCCATCCACATCTGATGTTTGTTGTTGGTAATCTGATGACCCGAGAACAGAAATGCACAGGGCACCGCAGGTACTAAGATGTCACAAAACAGCTGATACACTGTGTAATAAAGCATTCGTATTCCCCTGGAGAATCCAGTGAGTATTCCATTTTATTTTTAATTCTGATAGAATACAAATGTGTTGTCTGGTTTTTTTTCTTTCTGGTCAGAAAGGTGAGGGGGTTGCTGTCTGTAAGAATGACCTATCGATTATGAAATGTTTATGAGCAGCCTTTATTTTCTGTACTGGTTTCCTCAACAGTACCTGCATTGTATTTTAGTGACCAGAAAGGCTCTTGTCTTGTGTATAGTTGACAGAATGCAAATTAAAATAAAGATTACCCAGGCTGCAAGCAAAATCAATGAAGGGAGTCTTAATGCTCCCTTGGAAAGGCTGCAACTATGCTAAAGGCATACAGTCTACTTAGTTTACATTTAATCTCAGTATTTTATAATACTCTCATTGCAGGTCTGCAGCATCTTAGCTCATGATCCTGTAATGTACAACTCCCCCTTCCCCCTAGAGAACTAAACTAGTGGTACCACCGTAACCAGGGAACACACTGCCTGCATTTCTGCAGACCTAGACTGTAAGTATCATACAGGCAACCCTAGGGACTTAGTCTAGGTTCACACCTATGCAGGTTGCGTTTGATGCGTTTCTGCATTGTATTTTGTGTTGCATTTTTGACGTGTTTTTGATGCAGTTTGCTTTTTATAAATTTTTTTTCTTGTTGCTAGGCAGATTGTAAATGCAAAACTCATCAAAAATGTGGCAAAAATGCAATACATTCTTTTCTACAGCATTCCCATTGAAGTCTATAGAACCAAAAACACAAAGTTTTGCATTCAAAAAAGTCCCTGACCCTTTCCAAAAAATGCACCGGGTGAAAACGCAGAGATGTGAACCTGTCCCATACAAAATCATGTTAAAAGGACTGTACTTTGTTTCTGCAAAACGCAAAATGCTGCAGAAAAAGCTTAGGTCTATGCAGGTTGAGTTTGTGGCATTTCTGCATTGCTTTTTGCATTGTTTTCTTGCACTTGAGTTTTTGCTGCATTTTTTATGCATTTTGCTTTTTTTTTCTTTTCATTTTTTTAAATCTTTCTTGTTACTAGGCTGATTTTAAACACAAAACACGGCAAAAATGAAGCAAAAAATGCATAAAAAATGCAGCACAAATGCATAAAAAATGCAGCAAAAACGCAATACATGCTTTTCTGCAGTGTTCCCATTGAAGTCTATAGAACCAAAAACGCAAACTTTTGCGTTAAAAAAAAGTCCCCGATCCTTTCCAAAAAAGCAGCGGGTGAAAACGCAGAGATGTGAACCTGTCCCATAGGAAATCATGTTAAATGGACTGTACTGCGTTTCTGCAAAACCTTGCAGAAAACGTTTAGGGGTGAACCTAGGGTTAATGATTGGGACAGCCAGGCACAGAAGCTGAAAATTAGAATCAAGAGCCGTTTACAACAAGATTGCAAGGGAACATGCACGTTCATGTGTGGTGTGTTTGACAAAGCGTTCGTTTGAATGGGCTGCAAAGTGCACTGGACTGCAAAAAAAAATGAGTGCTTGCACTTCTTTTACAAATGCACTGCACTAGACCACATGATACTGCGGAACATGCGATTTGGTTCCCTCAAACACACTGCATTTGCAATCTGCTTTTAGGGTGCCATTCACAATACATTGACACCAGCATGCAAATTGCAAGGGCAGCACACTCATCTGTAATGTGGGAAAAGTGCGTGGATTGTGCCTGTCCTGCGCTGTGTTCTGGAGTGAACTGCATAGCAGAAAGCTGAATATAACATTTTTACATCTGATTAGGATGAACCTTAAAGCGGGCTTTCACTAAAAGGTAAGTCCATAAACTGACAGGAGGAGTTAAATGTAAATACCTAGAAGAGCCTGTGTGTGATTTTATTTTATCCACAGGGAACCCTGAAACTTTATCTGCAATAGGGTTTTTCTAATTTTGTATTTTATTTTACTATTACATTTTTATTTTATCCTTTCACACATCTTGTTATATACACTCTGTGTTTTGATGTTTTCATAGCTTGTTGTTTATATTTACTATTATCATTATTTTTTTTTTTCTTTTATGACATTGACACATTTTTCCACCAGTAACACATTTGAACCAGCATTTCTGTGTTTTTTGTACAAGTGATTACAATGTAACTTTTCTATCTTTTATTTGTTGCCAACACAGACTGCCTGCGGACTTTTGGTTTTGAATTGTTGTGCTTTCCTGATCTTTTTTGTATCAGAGGTGTTATTCCATCCCTAGTTTTACTTCCATCCAGCACGCTAACAGTCTGCCGCCCCGCTTCGTGCTTTGTAGCTTGTGGGGGGCTATTTAAACAAGAGTGGGTAGCCCATGGGAGTTAGCTGAAGAAGATTAGAAGTCCTCGAAATGTGTCCTGCGACCCCACTTTTACAGGAGACCACCATCTATCGGGTGCTGTCCTTGGGATTGAGCGAGCCAAGCAGGAGCAGAGACTTCTGGCATCCAGCCCAACTTTTCACCTGCCAGCTGGCCACACAGTGATCCAGACACAGGCTGCTTGTCCATCCTTTCCTTGTGACTGTGTTGTGTGTTGAGTGGGTTCTTTCTGGTAGACTGTATGCTCTCTTGCATTTTATTTTGTGAGTATATAACATGTTGTTTTTAACACAGCTCTTTGATCCTTCTAGTACACCAGAGGTCTGTTCTGTTTTCTCCTTTCCCTTGCATTTGCCTCCAACTGCAAAGTCAGCGCTCTGCCTGCTCACTCCTGGCTTCCTTGTTGCGACCGGGAGCCTCACTGACAATTATTGAGGTGCTTAATTGAGTGCTTGTTCACCCTGGAATGCGGTGCTGGAGAGCTGCGTTCCTGTGCAGCTTCCTGCACCGCATTCCAATCGCAATGCCCTTGTGATCTTCTGTGGGGGTCAGTTAAAGTTAACAACATGGCGAACACCAGTCGCAAACGCATTGCGTTTTCCTGCACTGGCCTGCACCAAACTGCATGGCACAAAGTGTCATGTGATGCAGTTGTTTTGCATTTAAAAAAAGAAGTGCATGCACTACTTTCAGTGTGGTGCGGTTTCATTCCATTCAAACGAATGGACATGAAATCGCACTGCATAGATTCGCATATGAATCGCACAGGAACACACAGCACGTTCCTGTGCGATTTTATATCAGGGCATAGTGTGAACCAGCTCTTAAGGAGGAAATAGGCCACACCTCAGCTTTGATGCTGAAAATGAGATTACTATAACTGATTTCCTTGGTTTGCAGAGTTGGTGACACAATCTGAAAATAACTGAAGGTAATGTAAACTACAGTTGACTCGCTCTAACGTTAGCACAGTTTCACTTTAAGGGCTCGTTCACACTTGACTGTTTTACCAACGCTTGCCAAACGCCCCTATAGCGTTTGGCAAGCGTTGGTCCGGCGTTTGCGGAGCGGTTTTTAACGCTCGGCAAACGCTCCGCAAACACCGCATTCGCGATTTAGCGGCGGTTGCTAGGCATTTGCCGAGCATTAAAAACGCTCTGCAAACACCTATAATGAAGTTTAAATGGTGTTACCGCTCCGCACACGCCCCGCAACCGCGCCGCAAATGCCGGCCGGGTGTTTGCAGAGCAGCACCATGGACTAGAATAGGAGGCTTCAACACCTCCTGACTGGACCAGAGGCGTCTGTTTTGCCACGACACGACGCTAACGCTCCTGTTAGAACAGCACCATGTGCTGCAATGTGCAGAATTGTCAGAGGCATTTGGGAAGCGGTAAAAAGGCTTCCCAAACGCCTCTCTGCCGCCTGCACACAACGCTAGTGTGAACGTAGCCTAAGAATGACAAGGTTGCTTTGGTTTGTATTAGTCATTGAACTGGACTTCCCTTTTCTGTGGTAGTAGTTTCATTAGTTGTATCTGTCTCCATTTTAGGACAGTCTTTTCTTGGATCATTTTTACGTTTTTCAGTTGCACACATGTGAAACTTGGATGGTGAGAGCAAGCAACTGTTTTCATTTTTCCATAATATAAATTCAGATTGCTGTTCAATTAGTAAAATGTTTAAAATCTTCCAGCACTGCCTGTTAATAATTTATCTGTGAGGTGCAGAAACATTTTTTGTTTATCTGAAGCTTTGTGTTTTGTTTCTATTAAAGCAAACTTGTCCTTTTTTCCTGCAGGCCACAACAAGAGGTTTTTTTTATTCTCTATTCACACTAGGCTTTTTCAAATCACGGGCGGAATCGCCGCGATTCTGCTCGCAATTTAAAAACGTGCAGTAAAGGTGTGAAAATGTGCAATCGCATTTTGCAGGGGCCATTCATTTCAATGCAACAGGAAAACATAGGGTGTTTTTGCCTTGACTGCAGCTCATTTTGCACCACAATTGCAAACAAAATTGCAGGACATGCAATGCCCAAAAAAGGTTCCAGAACCTTTTTTGGGCACTGTGCGTCCTGTGATTTTGTTTCCACGATCGCAGCACGTCTGCCGATCGCAGCAAAAACACCCTGCATTTTCAGATGCTATTGAAATGAATGGCACCTGAAAACGTGATTGCGTGTTTTCACACTTTTATAGCGCATTTTCAAATCTCGGGCAGCATCGTGGTGATTCTGCCCATGATTTCAAAAAACCTAGTGTGAATGGAGCGCTAAAACTAGGATGCACTTACTTTGCCTTCTTGCTACCTGGTTAACTTGCAGAGGTCTCTTGGGGAGATGCTTTCTGTTTTGCCGCCCTGCAATGGTTCATAGGCGGCTAGCTGCCAAGCCCAAGAGGGTCCTCATCAGTGTTTAACCTCCAACCCAGTGTTGGGTTTTAACATTTGCAGAAATCATTTGTGGGGGTTCTAGCGGATGCATTAGGACAGGGGTGGGCCACTCATTTTCCTAAGAAGGCTGATGACTAATTGAGACTGTTGTGGGGGGCTGAACTTAAGGGATAAGTTCACCTTTAGTGGCATGTTACCTATTACACCCATATTTAGGGTGTAACATACAACATATTGCTGACTGAGCAGCCCTGACACCCCCGAGTCCCTGTTTGACAGAGGGCTGGGAATATTCTCCACGCATCTGCTGTTACAATTTAAAAAAACGTGGATGTGGAGGGCTCTGCCCACCCGGCCGTGTCATTCATTCACGAAGTTCTGTGAATGGGAGAACTACAACTACCATCAGCCATTGCAGCTGACAGCTTTTAGTTCTCAGTGAACTACCAGGGCTACCATCATTCAGTAACTGCGTGCCTTACAAGGTACGGGCAGACAGCTACATTGACAGCCTACAGGAGCTTGAGATTGCACTCACGATCTGCTGATAGCAGGTGTAATGCTGTACAGACTCCTAATAAAAATAAATAAATAAATGCACATGTTTTACCTGCAAAAAAATGTGCATTTATTGTTATTTTTTTTAGAAGGTGAACTTATCCTTTAACATCCCTCCCGCTTTGGCCGCCCACCCATACGGTAAAATAACAACTGGATACCCCCCCCCTCTCCACCAACCACCCGTTTGAAAGACACCTATTTCATGAGTACCTATTATTCCTATGCTTACGTACTTACAGACTTCCCAGGACCAAAATTAATACTGAGTACAGTATAAAAAAAAAATAATACATGCACATTTTTTCATATATTATAGTTTTTAATATTAGCCTGTAAACCATTGTACCTGGTGATCATGGGGGAGAAGATCTCTGGCCCACTTGTAACAGGGACTCTAAAAGGATAGCGAACTTATCCTTTAAAACTGCATCTCAGTCACCCAATTTACTACCTTCCTCTGTATCCAACCCCCCCCCCCCCCCTTATATGGAAAAAAATTAGTCCCGTATGGCCTGCCACGGGACAGTATCGCGGTAAGGGAAATGTACATGTGACAATATAGTGTATGCGTAGGCTGAGAACCCTTCTAATTCCCAGACTGCAGAGTGTTCTGTTTTGGAATTCCTGCATCTATTATCTGAACAACTGGGCATCCAAAGTTTTGGTGGGATGTTAATTGCTTTTAGACCAGTTATGCTAGCTCATCAAAAATAAGGAACGGCTGGCAGTGGCATGTTCACTATTTTTCAATTTCATTCCTGAAATTAGTTCCAACTTACTCTGCAGACAGAAGTATACACCCCACTTATTTAAAAAACGGATTTGTGAGCGCAGTGGAAATCCTGCGATTGACTGAGGCTCTTACACGAAGATCACAGAGAGACTCGCACTTCCACAATATCCCCTGTAAACAGTGGGGCTCCCAGGACATTGTAACTAAAACTCTTACCATTATGTTTGGAAGAAACAATGCTAATTAGAACAAATGGTAATGTAAAATGCTGTGACCCTGTATCTGTCACAACTAAACTGGATAGGTTTTGGATAAACCGAGAGAGGGGGCTAATTTATGAAAATTGCAACGTGGGTGTAACTTCCACGGAAGGTCTGCGATTGTAAAGCTGTGTATCACAATTTCATTAATTCTGCCAACACTGTTGCATTTTATAATAAACTGGATAAATATATGTTTTTGCATTCTAATTCCCCAAAATATTAACCAAAAAAAGCTAAGAAAATTATAAGTAAATAATGAGTAGGTAGTAAGAACAGGCAATCTGATTGTGAAGTTCATCATTTTCAGAATCAGGAATGGTTCCAGGTACAAATCTTTAAAACTTGGGACAGTTCCTGGAAACTAGAGTCAGCTGGCAACTGTGAAACAGTAATGATATCAACAAAAGCAGATTCTGGAGACTGGCACAAAGCTAAACTCCTGGCAAACTGCTAAATACACAGATAAAAAAACCTTTAAGGGCTGGTGTTGACGGGCCTTGGGCTGTGCCGTTGAACTTTTTACATCAATTTGTGACGTTTCTGCGATAATTCACTGATAGCTTCCGTTGACCTGCAATTGACCTCCTTCCAACCTGCGTTTGACCTGCTTGAAACTGCTTTTACATTCCCATAGACAAAAGCCCATCGACTCATACATGTCTTTATTGCATTTTTTTTTCTTTCATCTAGAGAAGGGGCTTTCTCAGCTAACTCCTTCCCTCTGGCTGCACGCATATATGTGGCCTTTCGGTGGGTGGGCCTTAATGCCGAGAGGCTGCATATATGTGTACCCAAAGAAAAATGAAACTGTGCCGAGAGTGCGCATTGTGCGCGCTCCTGGCACAGTTACTGGCGGCTAACAGAAAGCTCCCGATCTCTACTTGCTATCGGGAGCTTTCCGATCTTTTGACTGGTGTGACAGCCAATGACAGAGGTTACATGATCACAAACCCCACGCTGCCTTCCGGCATCTGAAACCCCTTAGAGGTCCGGGAGGCACCGATGCCAAGGGGTTAAGCACACCCTGCTGTCTAAATGCCTGAGTTATGAGCAGATGGATTCCAGTGAATACGTGTTACATGAATCATCTGACCATACTCAAAATGGCCTTGGTTAGAAATTCTAAGGAAGTCTTTTTTCAAAGCAGGTTCTCAGCAGCATGGAAATATGTATGGATCAGTGAATTTGCTCTCGCTATGAAAAGTGAATTAAACAATGTTTTCAGTTTGTTGTGCTCAGATACAGTTTAGTTCTGCTTTAAAGTCTTTTCTTTCCATCATCCAGTGACTGGACACTGAAAAGAGAAGCAGCAGACAGAAAAGCTTAATGCAATATCACCCTGCTCTCTCCTCATATCAGCCTGCTCCTCCTTAGCACATGGGCACTGCAGTACAACTGACTGGCTCCATATTCTGCTTCTCCCTCTTGCAGTCTGAGCTCTGCGGTACAGGGACTGCAAAAGATGGATATGAAGTCAGTTTCAGGCACTTACACTGCTTGCATTAAAAATACATTTAATTCTGTAATAATGAATACAGAGTTGTATTTCTTTGTATCTGCCTGGAGTTCATAAACATAAGCTGTGTTGTCCATGTGTTCACCTTGCTGTATTCTAGTCACAGACATGATTGCACAGAGATTTTCCAAAGTTTGGAACTGGTGCAAATAATAAACATTTCCAGCAGTTGTAAATGATTGCCCTGCCAGAAGCCCTGTCTTTTATAGGCCTTGGGAACTCGAACAGAGAGATTTAGCTGCCATATTTACTAATTCTGTTCCTCTCCACCTGGGAGTTTTGGGTATTCCTGCACACCTTTTTGTGTTCTATTATGTTCAGTTGTATCCTGCATTGTAATATAACAAATAATAAATCCATCAGGAAGAGCGGGAGCCCCTCATAATGGGCAGAACAAGTGTGCAGACCTGAGAACTTTGTTTAGGGATGGTGGAAACCCCTCATAATAGTCACAGGAGGTGTGAAGCCCCAGGGACTCATGGTGCATGGATGGTAAGAGCCTCTCATAATGGGCACATCAAGTGTGCAGACCTGGGAACTCAGTGCAGGAATCCCAATAAAGTCCAGGAGAGATAGTGAGCTCCGGTCCACATATATCTGAATTAGATGCGTTTTGAACCGCATCTGATTCACATGACATGAGCCGAACCATCTTTCTATGGAGCAAGTTCACATATTTATGGGCGGGCGATTTTCAATCTGGGTCACGTACGATTTTAAGTGTCATACACTTTAAAAATTCACACCTGAATTTCACCTGAACCATTGAACAAAACCACACCGGTCTCATTTAAAGCCGGCGATTCTCTCACTGATAAAAGTGGCTCGAGCGGCAAATTCACTTTTAGAAGTGGAGGGAAGGGTTGCCCCCCCCCCCCCATCCCGTCGCTTCCTGGTGGTTCTCGGCTTACCGGGATGAACCGATCTGGCAGTCTTGGATGCTTGTCACAAAGAGGAAAGATGGCCTCCACTCATTTCTGTGGCCTAGGAGGACCGTAGTGACGTTATGACGTCACTTCCAGTTCAGCACTAGAATAATGGTTTTTGTTGTTTTTTTTTCAATCTAATGCTTTACACTGTAGAGAAGAGATGTGGGGTCTTATTGACCCCAGATCTCTCCATAAAGGGGACCTGTCACTGCTTATTTCTATCACAAGGGATGTTCACATTCCTTGTGATAGGAAAATACTGATCAAAAGGGACAGTGTAAAAATAACAAATGTATAAAATAAATAATAATGAAAAAAAATTAAAAGGACCATGTGCTCATGCGCAGTGGTGAATGCATACGTAGGTCATGCCCACATATGTAAAACATATGTTTTCAAATCACATATGAGGTATCGCCACTAACAGCAGAGCAAGAGCAATAATTCTAGCACTAGATCTCCTCTGTAACTCTAAACTGGTAGCCTGTAGAACATTTTAAAGCATCACCTATGGAGATTTTTAAGTACCGTAGTTTGGTGCCATTCCACGTTTGTGCACAATTGTAAAGCATGATATGTTGGGTATCTATTCACTTGGCATAACAGCATCTTTCATATTTTATTTAATTAAAGGATATTTTCTCCCAAAAAATTGCATTTAAAAAAACGCTTCAAATATCGTGTGTCATAATAAATTGCAATGACTGCTGTTTTACTTTCTAGGGCCTCTTCTAAAAATATATATATATTGTTTGGGGGTTCTAAGTAATTTTCTAGCAAAAAAACACAGATTTGTACATATATGAGATAATTGTCAGAATTGGCTCGGGAAGTGGTTAAAGAATCACACTGAAACCGGCCCCGCACGCATGAGTTAATCTTTTCAGCTTCTACAAAACACCAGCATAACAGTTTTAAGTGATCTGCTCCTTTAACTGCAGGAGAAGGATAGGCAATGTTGTAATCCTTTATGCATACTTTGAAGCCATTGAAAAGGAGAGCTGTGTGTACCACTTGCCTGTGGTATTTTTCACTTCACTTCACATGTCCAGAATCTGCTGCTGCAGTCATATGATCCTCATATCTTTCCAGCAGCAAACTTCCCATAATGGGATTTCAGAATCTAGATCAGTAGAGCAGAGTCAGAGTAGATCAACAGCAGTTCTGTGATTTATGTATGAAATAACTAAACCTTTACATTGATTACAAATTATAGAGGGCCACCAGGCAGCCATAGCTGTGCAGAGCTTTTCTGAAATGTATGCTGATTGAATTGTACAGTTTATCATTTATTCTGTGAAATTACTTCGAAATAAATATTTTTTGCCTCACGGTAACACCCAATTGCAAATATACTTGTTTTGAGAGCATTTTTTAAACACAGTCTACCTCCAAAGGTCAGTTGATAGGTTGACCAATTCTGTAAGAACTGTATTATATACACAGCCCTTAATTGTTGAACAATATTTCTTTTGTGGGAAAATGAACTTACAAGAAAATGGGGAAATTGATGCTCTTTTAAGTTCCCTGAATCTTAACCATTAGACCAGCCTTTCTCAACCTATTTACCACAGAGGAACCCATCAAAAACCTTTCACGTTTCAGGGAACCTCTGCTAATAATTGGTGTGTACAGTCATGGCCAAAAATATTGGCACCCCTGCATTCATGTCAGATAATGCACCAATTCGCCCAGAAATTGTTGCCGTTACAAATGTTTTGGCATTCTCATGTTTATTTCTTTTGTTTGTATTGACATGGCACAAAAAAGTGGAGAAACAAAAAAACAAATCTGACACATACCACCCAAAATCCCAAAATGGACTGAACAAAATTGTTGGCACCCTCAATTTAATATTTGGTAGCACATCCCTTGGAAAAAATAACTGAAATCAATTGCTTCCTGTAATCATCAGTGTGTTTCTTACACCTCTCTACTGGAATTTTGAACCACTCTTCTTTCACCAACAGCTCCAGGTCTCTCAGATTGGAAAGATTCCTTTTCCCAACTGCTGTTTTGAGATCTATCCACAGATGCTTTATGGGATTGAGAGCTGGACTCATTGCTGGCCAGTTCAGTACTCTCTAGAGCTTTGTCTTAAACCATTTCTGGGTGCTCTTTGATGTGTGCTTTGGGTCATTGTCCTGCTGTAAGACCCATGACCTCTGGCGTAGACACAACTTTCTGACACTGGGCCCTACATTGCACTCCAGAATTCTTTGGTAGCCTACAGATTTCATAATGGTCAAGACATCCAGTGCCTAAAGCAGCAAAGCAACCTCAAAACATCAGTGAACATCCACCATGTTTGACTGTAAGGACTGTATTCTTTTTCTTTAAAGGCCTAATTTCTTTTTCTGAAAACAGTAGAATGATGGGATTTACCAAAAAACTGTCATTTTGTTTCACCTGTCCACATCACATTTTCCCAAAAGGATTTTGGCTTCCTCAAGTAAGCTTTGGCAAACTCCAATCTGGCTTTTTTATGTTTCCTTGTCAGCAGTGTGGTCCTCCTGGGTCTCCTACCATAGCGTCCTTTTTCATTCAGATGGCAACGTATAGTGCAAGCTGACACAGTTGTACCCTGTGCCTGAAGCTCAGCTTAAATTTGCCTGGAGGTTGATCGCGGTTCTTTATACACCTTTATTCTTTATTCTCCGGTTCTTTATTCGGACAATCCTTCGTTGCAATCTTTGATCAAAGTTTTCTCTTTCATCCATGTCCAGGGAGATTAGTTTCTTGACAATGTTGTGCACAGTGAACACCGGAACATTAACCACTTGCCCTCCAGAGGATTAACCCCCCGTCCTGATCAGGCCACATTTTGTGATACGGCACTGCATTACTTTAACTGACAATTGCGGGGTCATGCAATGCTGCACCCAAATAAAATTTTTGTCCTTTTTTTCCCCACAAATAGAGCTTTGATTTGGTGGTATTTGATCGCCTGTGCGTTTTTTATTTTTTGCGCTATAAAAAACATTTGTTTGAGAGAAAAAAACATTGATTGATTTTGACAGGTAACCGCTCCTATTTCTGCTGTGATCGCATAGGCTATGGGACCATTCACAAGGTGCAGCGCTGCCCAGTGGAAACCCAGCTGTGAAGCTGCAAGCTGCCACAGCCTGGTGCCCACACTTAAGATGCTGATGCCGGAGAGCGGGGATAGCCGCTGTTTTTGTAGCTGCTAACTTTTATTTATTTTTTTTTTCGTTTGAGTGGAGCTTTGCTTTCAAATCTGTTAATTGATACAGGTGAGTTTAATTGCAAATAACAGGAGCATCACAAATGTGGAATGCAATTATTTCTTACAATTTTGAGAAGGTTCCAATAATTTTGTCCGGCCCATTTTTGGGGTTTTGTGTGGAATGTGTCAGATTTGGCTTATTGTTTCCCCACTTTTTTGTGTCCTACCAATACAAACAAGAGAAATAAACATGAGAATGCCTAAACATTTGTAATTGCAACAATTTTTTTGGGCGAAGTGGTGCATTATCTGACAGAATGTCAGGGGTTCCGATATTTTTGGCCATGACTGTGTATACTGTCGTTTCCATGCTACATTTATATGAATACAAAGTTAACCCCTTGGCGCCGGCGCCTCCCGGCCTTTTAAGGGTTCCAGAAGCCGGGAGGCGTGGCAGGGTTTTAGGGTCATGTGACCACCGGTCACATGATCGGGAAAGGTCCCGATCGAAAAAGGAGATTGGGACCTTTCCGTGAGTACCGAATGTGTGTGCTGGGAGTGTGCAGGGCGCGCGCTCTCAGCACATATGTTTTTTTTTTTAATAGAACGCAAATGTGCAGCCGCCCAGTTGCCGGGAGGCCGCACATTTGCGTTCGCCCGGCGCCAAGAGGTTAAAGCAATTCTTAAGGTTAATTTTTTTTTTCTTTTGTAAAATAACAAACATGTGTTTACTTGCATGCTGTGTGCAGTGGCTTTGCACAGAGCAGCCCGGATCCTCTTCACGAGTCCCCCGCAGGTTCTCCTGGCTCCATGGGGCACCCACTGCTCCGTGTGTCCATTCACACACAGAGCGTGGTGTGGCCCCACCCCCTCTTTCCTCATTGGCTGAATGGCTGTGATTGACAGCAGTGGGAGCCAATGGCTCCCGCTTGCTGTCTCAGCCAATGAGGAGGCAGAGACCCGGAACAGCCGAGGCTGTCATTCACATCGCTGTATCGCAATGAGGCTCAGGTAAGTATTGAGGGGGCTGGGGGCACTACTGCACACAGAAGGGTTTTTACCTTCATGCACAGAATGCACTAAGGTAAAACACCTTCAGCCTTCAAAACCACTTTAAGTTATTATAATGAAAGATTAAGCAACGGGACGTACATGACACCCAGGGCTTCCCTATATAAGTAAATTATTTTCAGTATTAATAACAAAATGATACTAATAATAATAATGACTGGAAAATAAATACAGATCTTGAAAACTGCAGTTTTCTTTTACTTAGGTGGTCAGTTGTGAAATGCCTGCTTATGGTCAATGGAAGAGATTGGTGGTCAGTGCAGGGGCCTTTAAATTAGTGATCAGTGTAGTGCCATCTTACATTGGTGATCAGTGAAGGAGGAATGCCTGATTTCACTGATAGTGGAGAAGGGGCTCATTACATGGGTGGTTAGTATAGAAGGCCCCATCACACGAGTGGACAGTGATAAGATTTCTCCTTACATTGATGGTCGGTGGTAAGAATGTTCCTCTAACAGATAGCTGGAAAGGTTATTAGAGTCTGTCAGAAACTGCTCATTTCTCTAAGAACCCCCAACAACCTCTGAAGGTTGTTCTGTTTGTTATTTCACCCCTCCCCCCCCCCTTCTTTTTCAGTATCTCAGAGCCAATAATGATGGCTGTATAAAAAATAAGAATTCAAACGCTAGCAACAGCATCTCTGGCCTCTCAGTTTCTCAATATCTGCTGTGTGTTCCTCTGTTAGATTCTCCTTTTAATTTTGCTTGCTAGCTATTTACTGTCAGCCATTTTCTCTCCTCTTCTTACTCACCAAGTCCTTGTACATTTGTCTCTCTCCCTTACCTATTCTCCAACATTCCTTTATGTACGGCAGTTCCATTGCAGCTGGATTTTCCAGATTATTTCTCTCTATTGGCTCTCTATTTTATAAATTTTATAATCTAGTGGGTAAAATGTGCAGAAAATATAATTGGATCAATATTCATAAAATTCTAAAAGAACTGTCAAAATCTTTAAATTGTTTTCCCCCAGGCAAAAGGGATTTTTAGAATAAATATTGGAATATTAAGGAACCCCAAAATATACTTTTTTTTTTGCTTTTTTTACCTCTTCTTTAATGTTTATGTGCTGTCCCACTTCAGTATTTGGGCAGAGCAGGCACAAAAGTTGAGAGCGTAGAGTATAGTGCATGCAGTGGGGGATGGTGATAAAATGTGAAACAGACACTTACAGTACATACTGTCATTGGGCTTGAGTTCTCAATGACTTAGACTAGGTTCACATTTCTGCATTTCAAGAACACATGCAAAAATGTGTAGCCCTTTTACAAATGCATGGCAGTGTCATTAATTCTAAAAGTGTAACTTTACTCTCAATCATCATTGACTATTTGTAATCCTTATGCTGCTAGCGTTAGCACATAGTTAGGAAAGTATATTATATTTACTTTTTAAACTCTTTTTTTAGGGATGCACCAAAATTTCGGTGGCCCAAAGATTTCAGCCGAAAACACCCCTATCTTCTTTTGGCCGATATGAAAATAAACACCAATACAGGTGCCAAAATTAACCCACCCCTCGCCGCTGCCCCTTTTTCACCACCCGCCCTCCGCTGCCGCTCGCCGGCACTCGGTGGTTCTCAGCCTTACCTGAGGAACCACCAAACAATCCCGATGCTGGGCATAGAGATAAGTGAAGGAAAGATGGCCTCCACTCATCTCCATGCTCTTGGAAGACTGGAGCAACGTCACTTCCGGTTTCAGCGCCTTGTAAAAATGACCAATTTTTTTTTCTTTAAAGCACTAGATCAATGCTTTTTTTGATCTAATGCTTTGCATTGTAGAGGAGAGATGTGGGGTCTTATTGGCTCCATCTCTCCATAAAGAGGACCTGTCACTACTTATTTCTATCACAAGGGATGCATGCATTCCTTGTGATAGGAATAAAAGTGATTACATTTTTTTTTAAAGGGACAGTATGAAATAAATAAAAAAAAAGTTTAAAGTGCCCCCATCCCCCCTGTTCTCGCACGTAGTGGTGAACGCATACATAGGCCATGCCCACATATGTAAACAGTGTTCAAACCACACATGTGAGGTTTCGCCACGAACGTCAGAGCAAGAGAAGCACCTCCTCTGTAACTTTACACTGGTAACCTGTAGAAATTGTTAAAACATCACCCATGGAGATTTTTAAATACCATAGTTTGACGCAATTCCATGACCGTGCGCAGTTTTAAAGCAGGACATATTGGGTATCTATTTAATCTGCATATCTTTCATATTTTGCAAAAAAATTGGGGTATATATTTTTTTTCATTAAAGCGTATTTTTTCCCCAAAAAATTGCATTTGAAAAATATATTAATTTTTAAAAACTGTCCATTTCAGTTTCGGATTTTGGCAAAGTGCATCCTGAATTTTTGGTTTCGGTTTCGGCACCAGAATTTTAATTTTGGTGTACCACTACTTTTTTTTTTTTTTTTACATTTCTTCAGTTACTTCCTGGTGTTCAGGCCTAGGCAAATTAATTTGTACATCCCTGTAGTCTTTAGGACGGGAGGAGTGACTTTCTCAACTATGCATGCCTACCTGCCTGCATGTTCGAGCTAAGGGCAGAAGGATTCCAGGAAGTAAATGCTACATGCATCATCTGTCCTTACTCAAGATTAACAATTATTTCTCAGCAAAATAAATCACGGATGTGGATGGGTGAGTTTGCTTTGAATATTAAAAATAAATTAAATAGTGTTTTTGGTTTGTGGTGATCAGATTCAGTGTAGTTCCACATTAATGGCACCCCCACACATGCTGCTGCTTAATGCACTTTTTACACGCACCAAAATAAATGGTAACAAAGTACCATGTGTTTTAGTGTGGCACAATTTTTAAAACGGTCATGCACTTCTTTTGTGCATTTTTCGCATGTAGGTCAGCCCATTTAAATTAATAAGCTGCCCTAAACACTGTATGCAAAATTGCACAAAAGTGCATATGCTCCATCCCACCTGCATAGGTGTGAATGGAGCTCGAATAAAGAAACCCTTTCACCTAAAACATCCTACTGCAGTGACACAAGTATACAAAAAATATGTGCTCTAATGCAAAGTGTCAGCTTAAACTTGAACTCCATGCGTAAATAAAGAACGATAGAAATAAAAGACACAAATGAATGCAACTATGCATTTATATATACACAAATACATTTATTTTTTAAATGTAAGTTGGGTAAATAATTAAATTTGACCTGGTGCCAGCAAAGCTTAGACTGGGAGAGGGAGAATCAGCACAAGGAGGCAATTAGGTGTGCTGCAGTGCTCAAGTGCCAACAAGGAACATGCTGATAGGATGAGAGAGCAGAATCACATTAAGATGAGCTTATCAGTCTGATGCTTCTCCTTTAACTGGCTAATCACAGGTTGGGGGAGGGACAAGACCTGTAAGTGTCACCTATCAGCAGTAGAGAAAAATCAGGTCTTCTGCCTTTACAGACAGGGCTGTGCTGTATGACAGAGCTGTGTAAATTATTATTATTATTATTATTATACAGTATTTATAAAGCGCCGATAGTTCGCTCAGCGCTGTACATTACAAAGGGGGACAGAACATGTGACAGAACAATACCAATACAATGCAAAACATGAGGGGATTGAGGGCCCTGCTCTTTCGAGCTTACAATCTAGGAGGGAGGGGTAGAGGTACAGGAGGAGATAGCTGTGGGGGATGGAGTGGTAGGAAGAGTGGAGGAGGTCGGCAAGTTAGCAGGGGGTGGGGTAGGCTTCCCTGAAGAGGTGGGTTTTCAGGGTGTGCCTAAAGGAGAGGAGAGTAGGTGATAATCTGATGGGTTGGGGCAGGGAGTTCCAGAGGATGGGTGACACCCTGGAGAAGTCCTGGAGGCGGGCATGGGAGGAGGAGACCAGGGAACTAGAGAGAAGGAGGTCTTGTGAGGAGCGGAGTGTGCGTGCTGGGCGGTACTTGGATATTAGGTCGGTGATGTAGTTCGGGGCAGTTTGGTGAATGGCTTTGTACGTCAGTGTTAGGATTTTGAATTTGATCCGTTGCGCAATCGTAAATATACACATCCTTTGGCAGATACGACAGATCCCATTTATGTGTATAGATATTTTATCTGTGTGTTTAGCTTTTCACCTGAAGTTCAGCTTTAACCCTTTTTCCGCCAGGTTCTTACATCGCATGGACCCAACAGCAGAGGAGGGGGGTTACACACAAACTGCCACCGGGATTGTGTGTAAATCTGACAAGCTGACTTCTGGATGCACCTGCAGCAGCGCTGCATTTCATTACGCCTGGTAATGGGAACCCCTGCCATGTACTCTGGGCTCTGCTTGTCCATCTGAGGGCCTGGGACCGGCATAGCAGTTGCTGTTGGGTAGAGGGGTGGGAGCAGAGCTGACACACATCCTCTCTCCGCCCCTTCTTGTTGCTGATCTGTATTGCAGTGTGATCTGCATTGCATTGCATTCAGTGGAGGGTTGTCTATAGAAAATATATGGTAATAAAGTTTGTCGCCATTTCACAGGCGCACAGAAATTTAAGGTTTGACATTACTATTTACTCTGTGAAACCTCATCTTTTATATTTTGGCAAAAAATTGGGTAATTTATTGCTTTTGTGTGCCCTTAAATTAACAGTGTATTTTTTACCGAATTTTTGCTTTTCCTAGACCTTTGCGGTAATATCCAAATTAAAAATTGGAATTACACCTATTTTATTCTCTAGGGTGTCTGCTTTCAAAAAATATATAATATTTTTAGTACATTTTATAAATATATCATTTTTGGGGGGTTTGTGCAGTCTTCAAGCCTAAAATTATTTTTTAAATGTGTACAAAAAAACCCACAAAAACGTCTCTGGCAGTGAAAGGGTTAAAGCAACTCAGATATGTAACAAAGTTCACAATAAAAGTTCCTATTTGTACTTCTAATGACACATTGTTTTATCGTTTCCCGGAAATGCTGCATCATAGTTTGTGTAAATGTGTTTTATCTCTCCTTGGACTACTCAGAGGTCTCATTAAACACTGCAGAAATATTTTATGGGAAATGATGTTTTGTATGAGTGTGATCATTTCTTCTTGTGGTATCTGTTGACGCCATAAAGGAAGATAATTTACTTCTTGGCATCTTTGTGGCAGTGTGTCATTAAGAATTTTGTCATGAAAAATTCTCCCACAGCCACCAAATAACGGCTATTCCTAGTACTGACACATACATGAGTAATTCAGAATAAGCCACTTTAAAGCTTTTTGCATAATTCAAAGAAGATATTAAGCCATTTCTTTAAAGTATAACTTCAGGATTATTTACACAAACCACAGCCTGTTTTCCTTATCCTCCCTTTGCACCCTCCTCCCCTATTCCAGCATCCCTATGCTGGCAGGTTTGAGCAGCACTGGTACAGCCTCACTTTTAGGCCCCATGTACACGGGACACTTCTGAATGATGGAAACTGACTGCTGGAAAACGTAGGTTAAAAATGTCTGTTTAAAGGCGTTTGCATAACACGTTTATGCGTGTTTACTTTTAGAAGTGTTTTTTAAAGATAAGCACAGGAGAACCTCCCAGCTGCCCAGAATGCACTGAAAAGTGTTAAATTATTAACTTTTTCAGACTGTTTCAGAGAAATACAGAGAGTAGAAGCAGAGACAGCAGGATGTGTTGAGATTAGCTTAGGTGTGAGTTGCTCATTTACATTTCTTTTGTTTCCAAGGATGGGAAGGGGTCTGGTGGAGGGATTCATTAAGGCCACCTGGCAGGGGGTCATCATGAGGAATTTGAGGTGTGAATGGTCATTAACATATCTTTTGTTTCCAAGGGTGGGAGAGGTCTAAGGTGTGAATGGGTCATTATAATGTGTGACAAGCTTGGTAGCAACATCCTGTGTTCAGTGTTTTGTCCCTCTGAGTACCTTGAAAACGCTTTGCATGCATTCTTCATGATGAAAAAAGGCTCTGGACAGCATCGGGAACTGGAAGAGTTAAACAAAAAAAAATTTCAAACGCAAAGGCTTATAAACGCGATTTGCCGCGTTTAGCCGCATTTACAAGCGTTTTTTTTTATTTGAAACACTGATAAAAACGACTGCTGAACGCAAGTTTTCTGCGTTCAAAAAAATGACTGCAAACTCAAATGCCTGTAAACTACTGTAAATGAAGATGTGTACATGGACACATAGGAAAACATTAGGGTGAGTTCAGGGGCTGCAGAAAAAAACCGCTGAACAGCTCCTAAACGTGAGTTTATCAGCTGCAGTGTACATGAGCCCTTAGATGCACTACATTTCCCAGCATGCAAGGCTCTGATATTGCTGCACAGGGCTGGTGAAGCAGCTCTGCATGCTGCTGTGAAACTATTTTCAGTCAACTACTATGGGAGTTGCTCGGCATGTCAGCTCTTAAAGTAACACCCACAGTAGAATCGAGAAGTGTGATCACACACCACCTGTGGTCTGTAGAACTATACAGGATGTCTATGTTAGCCAAGGCCCAGCGGAAGACGTTTAATGACATTGGACATCCTCCAAAAAGGTAGTGGGATGGAGCGGAGCAACCACCAAGTGGGGATCTGTAACTGATAACAGGACTATAACTGATTAACATTAGAGGTAGAAAGCCTAGCTGAATGCCAAAGAGTCATTTATCTGTGAACCGTTTTTAAAGTGAACCTGTCCTGGTCTAAAAAATCGGTAAGGTAGCAACCGTACTGAAGCGCAGGAACCTAAAGGTACCTGTGTTGATTTTTCAAATGAATATATAATAAGCCACACACTCTGATCACGTGTCTGTGGGGTGTCTGCAGATAGGTGCTAATTGATAGAAGAAACATCAAACGCAGTGGAAAGCCATGTCCATTTGCTGTTGTTTTCCCCTGCTATTCTGGCAATCTGCAGTGCGCCTTCTTTGGCTTGCTCCATAGGCTAAACACAAACAGTCACTGGAGGAGACCATTCATCTTTAGGCTCTACTTGAATGATGCAGATGTCTGACAGCACTCTGAGTGCTCCTTATATGATGATAAGGAATCAAGCTTGATTATTTGTTGACTAATATTAATAATTGACAATCAACATATCAAAAATTTCTTATTCCCTTTTCTAGTGCTTTAACCACTTGAGCTCCAGAGGATTTACCCCCCTTAATGACCAGGCCTCTTTTTGCTACTCGGCACTGCACTAATTCAACTGATAATTGCGCGGTCATGCAATGCTGCACCCAAACGAAATTTCCGTCCTTTTTTTCACACAAATAGAGCTTTCTTTCTGTGGTATTTGATCATCTGTGTGCTTTTTATTTTTCATGCTATAAACAAAAAAAGGCCAAAAATTTTGAAGAAAAACAATATTTTTTACTTTCAGCTATAAAAAATTTGTAGTAAACTCAAAGTTGGTTATAAATTTAGGCCAAAATGTATTCTGCTCCATGTTTTTGATAAAAAAAAAATCCCAATGAGTGTATATTGATTGCTTTGTGTGGACGTTATAGCGTCTACAAACTATGGTATAAATACTGCAACTTGCGCCATTTTTCTGCTTTACAGCGCTGAGCTAGTTTAACGGACAATTGCGCAGTCATGCAATACGGTACATAAATAAAATTTACATCCTTTTTTTCCCCACAAATTGAGCTTTCTTTCGGTGGTATTTATTTTGCAGGGAAGGGTTATCGGAGTGAGGGGGGTGTTTTACTAGGGGGCGGGGGTGTGTACTGCACAGGACACCGCTGATCGAGAGAGAGAAACTCTTCTGTCTCGATCAGCTCGTCCTCGAGCTGACAAGGAAGTGACAGACAGCAAAGCTACTGCAGCTGTGCTCCCTGTCACTGTTTACCGCCGATCGCCGGGAAACAGCCGCTACGGACCGGCTGTGACCCGGCTACTGACATCCACGGCGGTGATCGGCGGGACAGATAGGGCAGCGGCACGCCTTCGTGCGCGCCCCCTATTTGTTTACAAAACACGTTTTAAAACTTGGTTTTGCCTGCCAGTGCCGCCCTGCCGCCGTATTTCTACAGTGGCAGGGCGGCAAGTGGATAAGGAAAGTGATAATATCCGTAAGTGTAAAACGCCACATATCCACAGATTCATCTTCTTCAAATTTGATCATTTTTAATTTTTTATTTGGTTATCCAACCATGCAAAATAAAATGGGAATCCTTAGAAGAAATTAGATATCTTGTGTTTCCTGTTGAAAAGGTTTATATTGTGGGCTGCCAGCAGCACTGTCATGAAAATGTCCAGGAAAACACAATATTGAAGGGTGTATGTAAGGGAGTATGTTTATATCTTGACTTTGGCTCAATTCACAAAAATGACTTCTGCTGTGTATATGAGTCTAGTGCCCTTTAATTCTCTCTGGCATTCAGGGAAAAGTCATCCTGTGGGAGACATTACACGGCTCCCAGAGGAGAGGAGCTTGCCAGCAACACTTCATAACTTTACCAACACCATCCTGATTATTCACACAATTCTCAGCATTAGGGAGATGTTTCTTGTAGATTGGTTCTGTACTTAACTCATTCAATGCAAGGCAGCGATATTCAGCAGTAGATTCTATTTTGTTCCCTCTTTTACAGGTCATGTGACAAGGCTATACTTTTAATTATCTTCTCAGTGTTCCAGTAGTTTGTGGGGGGGGATGTTTTGAAGTAATTATACTTGGACACAAATGACCAATATGGGTGATTTGGAACATTGTGAATCACCATATTGCTTTTTGTTTGTGTGAAAAAGATGGCATGTGGTTAACCAAATAAAATAGATTATTTTGTGTCTCTAGCCAAAATGTTTTAGAGAGTTGTCTGTTTTCCCACTGGGTAGATACACCCTCTCTATTAGTACTGGTGACCATTGCCACCTGGGCAAAAAGTGTTTGGAAGTTTAAAATGTTACATCTGTCCCCAGAATACGAGGTGAGGAGACATCTAAAAATAGAGACACCCCAAAAAGAGATTTCTTATTTTGACCATATCATCTTACTTTCTGTTATGTCTGCAATGCGGAATGTAAATTGACATCTCCCAAATGGGACACAGACAGCAGAAATTAATAAGCTGTCAGGAGTCCTAACCATTCCTTACTCTGCCCAAATGTGTAAAAAAATATAGCTAGATCAGCCTTTCTCAACCTTTTCAACACAGAGGAACCGTTGAAATAATTTTACGTTCTCACCGGCCACTCTATGAGGTGCACCTTTTCAATTGCTTGGTAACGCAAATTTCTAATCAGCCAATCACATGGCATCTAGATCAAACTGAACACCGGAATGGGGAAGAAAGGGGATTTAAGTGACTTGGAACATGGCACGGTGATTGGTACCAGACGGGCTGGTCTTAGTATTTAAAAAACTGCTGGTCTACTGGGATTTTCACGCACAACCATCTCTAGGGTTTACAGAGAATGGTCCAAAAAAGAGAATATATCCAGTGAGTGTCAGTTGTGTGATCAAAAACACCTTGTTGATATCAGAGGTCAGAAGAGAATGGGCAGAAGGTGCGAGATGATAGAAATTTAACAGTAACTCAAATAACTACTCGTTACAACCAAGGTATGCAGAATTTCATCTCTGAACGCACAACCTGTCAAACCTTGCAACAGATGGGCTACAGCAGCAGAAGACCACACCAGGTGCCTCTCCTGTCAGCTAAGAACAGGAAACCGAGAATACAATTTGCACAGCCTCACCAAAATTGGACAATAGAAAATTGGAAAAACGTTGCCTGGTCTGATGAGTCTTTATTTCAGCATGAAAATTTGGTCTAAACAGCATGAAAGCTTGGATCCATCCTGCCTTGTATCAACGGTTCATGGATGTGTAGACCACAAATCCGCAACAACTGCATGATGCTGTCATGTTAATATGGACCAAAATCTCTGAGGAATGTTTCCAACACCTTGTTGAATCTATGCCACGAAGAATTAAGGCAGTTCTGAAGGCAAAAAAGGGGTCCAACCCGGTACTAGCAAGGTGGACCTAATAAAGTGGCTGGTGAGTGTATTTTCAAGCTTGTGTCCTGGAATATTTAACCCCTCTAAATAAATGCTGGGTTTTTAAAAACAAAAAACCCTAAAGGACCCATTTACTCACCAAAATCTGTGATCATGGGGCACAGCAGGTTGTTAGTCTTTTCTCTTCTGGACTGTAAAGTGGGAAAGTCCTTCTTTATGTGCCAGGGTCACTGCCTGTGATGAGGCCACAAGGAAGAGCAGTGGGCCCAGAATGCAAAGCTGGATCAACAGTCTTCACTGCTGAAAAAGGTGCCACAGAGAGTTTTGTGACGGCAGACTCAGGTACATAGTAAATGGTGTTGGAAGGTTTTCTTTTTAATTTGTGAATAAGAGGAAAAAAGGGGGGCACAAAATTTGCCTGGAAATTTAAAGTAAAATTAAACCCTCAGTTTTTAAAGGGTTAGATCACCTTTACCAGAAAACTGCCTATGCAGATAAGGGATGTCTGCTTATGAAAAGGATGTCTTGCAACTTTGACCAACATTGAATATTACGTTGCTAAGGATGTTTCTAAGCAAGGTTTAGCAAGTCTGTTCAGAGATTACTGTTTGAGAGCACAGTCCTGTGACGGTGAGAATGAACAGTAATCAATTGAAACAATTTGTGGAGAAATTGACGAAGCCCCTTAGAACTAGGAAAGAGTGGAATGAATTTGAGAAATATTTAGAAGACCGAGGGGATGGGAAACACAGCACTGCTAAAGCATATAAAGCTCTCACGGATTTAGATAGTAAGTTTAAATTAAAATATATAGAAAAATGGGAAAAGGATTTAGGAGTGGAGTGGGAAGAGCACACACAGAGGAAAATACATAGAATGGTACACGAAAATATTAGCATGCATGAGGTGGAAATGAATTTTAAATGTTTGACAAGGTGGTATCTTACACCGGTGATAGAGCACAAGATGAGTGAGGAGAAGCAACCCTGGTGTTGGCGAGGGTGTGGAGGGTTGGGCACGATGTATCACATGTGGTGGGAATGTTCAAAAATACAAGTATACTGGGAAAAAATTAGAAATCAAATCACAATTATCACTGGAATAGAGATAGGACTGGACCCTGAAACCTGTCTTTTTCATAATTCAATATTACCTGGAAATAAATATAAAGAACTGGGTATAATGTGCTATTTAAATGCAGCAAAACGTCTGATTCCTAGGTTTTGGCGTAAAGTTGAGGCACCGAGGAAGGAGGATTGGATGAATAGAGTGGACCAGATTGCTAGAATGGAAAAACTTTATTATATGCAGGAAGATAGGATGGTGACATATCATGTGAAATGGGGGAAATGGGAGGAGTTCAAAGTAAAGGTAAAGGAAGGTACTGAGTAAGTAAGCATAAAGAAAAGGGAAAGAGAGGATAAGAAGAAAGGAAGGGAAAAGAGGAAAGGCCAAGGAAAAGGAGAAAATATAGCAATTAGCCTGTCTTTCTTTCTTCTTCTTTTCCAAGCCTCGGTATCCAGAGGATGTGAGATACAAGTCCATCAGATAGATGTCAGGGGTATATTGAAGTGGGGTGGGAGGTGGGAGGGTTGAAAGGAGGCGAGTTATGGGGAGAAAATGATATGAAATTAGTGTTTTATGAGATTTTTGTAATGTTATATTTTACATTATGGAAATGTGTATTGTTTACTTGAAAAATAAATATTTAAATTATAAAAAAAAAAAGAGAATGAACAGTAATAGCTAGGCTTCGCTAAGCAACGTCCTTTAGCACCCTTTCACACTGTCCCTCGCTCTTCATGTATCTTATCTGTAGCCTTTTTTTTTCTCAATCCCTTCTAACATTCTGCTTAAACTTTGTGATTTGTAATAGTACTGCTTAGACCTTGAAGAAGGGGACATACCCCGAAAGCTTGTCCTCCAAATTGTATGTTAGTACAAATAAAAAAAGTATCACGGACAGTACTCAATTGACACTGTTCGTAGCAAAATTGCGGTTAAAAACACATGCGTTTTTGTTACGATTTTACTGTGTTTCTGATGCGTTTCCAGTGCATTTTGTGGTTGCTTGCACCTGTGAAAAATGGATATGTGATTCAAAAATGCTAAACGCTGTGCATTTTTTATGTGTTTTTGCTCCAAGCTGACAGACTGGCTGAAGAATGCATTTCCACTATTAAATTTTTTGTAATGACTAGAAGTTCAGTAAAGCAGAGGCTAGAAAAACAGTAGGATTGAGAGTTGTAAACTACAAGTGCTGGGGTAAGAATTTTAACTGATAATTACTGGGGAATGTTTATTTTATTGTCCTATATGCTATAAAACACTAAGGGTTTATTACTACTGTAATGTGGTAGTAAACTCTGCAGGTGCAGTTAACCATTCACCGTTTAGAAGGTATTCACATGGGTTGCAGCCGGTGACGTCACCAGCCCAAGCGCTCTGAATGGACGGCACACTCGATTGTGCCGTCCATTGAGAGTGAAGTGCCAATATCATGATTTTGGTGCGCATGTGCCGAAGTGACGTAACTTCGGCTCAGCCATTCAAATGGCCAGAGCCTGTGAACCTGGAAGATAGACCAGGTGAAGATGGAATCCCTGTCAGCTGTGACAGCGCGCTGCTGGAGGGATCTGTTTTTATAGGTAAGCCTGTCCTAATGATGCATACTAGCACATTATGACATTAGCTGCAAGGGGACCAGTTTTTTTTTTTTTTTTTTTTTTTTACGGTTGCTTCTGCTTCAAGATGGTAACCTAATGTTTCTCTTTCTTAAATAGTTACCAGCACCCATAGCTTATACCTGAGTTAACTTGTGATATTGATCATCCTCAGATGCAGAGGTTCTGGGTTTTTCAGAAGGAAGTACAGGAAATTCAAGGGAAACCACACCTTATGCATTTATGCATTCCTAGGAAATGTCATGTTTCCGCAGTTAGATGTATATTAGGCTATTTATTAACAGGTCAGGCTGCTGCAATTTTTTTTTACCCTTTCTGTTGGCATTATTTGGCAAATCTGTAAGAAAAAAGCTGGTGAAGTGAAAAGTACAACAAATAAAACAATAACAGATAATCAGATTTCTGTATACTGAAGTAATTTCTTTGAAAGATTAATTCTGATTGGGTATTCTGATCTTCTTTTATTAGCCTGATGAGGTTTTCAGTGCTTATAGATAGAGCTATATGTTTTCCCATAGCTTACGCTTAATTCTCAAGGCTACCACACCAGGCTAATAATTCATATTTTCAATAAAAGTGATGGTTATTTTCAGTTGATTCTAATGAGATTTGAAAATTACAGCCACATGGCTAAAATAAAGATCCTCATATAGGTGTTAGAATTTTGTAAATTGAGCTGATTTTATAACAGAGATACATTACATTTTTTTTAACCATTAGCCGCCCGGCCAATGGCCGTTTGGCGGCTTCAGATGTGTCTCTTCACTCCGGGTGCACGCCATTTGGCATGCTCCCGCACATGCGCAGTTTGCGCTAATGCAGAGCGGCGCAGCAGTGCGATCTGTCACCGGCCGTGCACCTCGGACACGGCCGATGACAGATCCGAGTACCGGCTCCCGTTGCTGGTACCATGTGACCTGCTGTGACCAATCACAGCAGGTCACATGACAGTTGTATACAATGGATGGCTTAATTCATGATGCCACCCATTGTATACTAGTGCCTAGCTGTGAATGGTCACAGCTAATCACATGCACATGTCATGTGATTAGCTGTGACCAAATCACAGCTAAGCACAAAAAAAAAAAAAAAAAAAAAGGCTGAATGAATCGATTTCATTCAGGTAAATGCTTGCTTATAGCAAAGTAATTCTTTGCTATAAGCAAATTTTGTAAAAAAAAAAAAAAATACTGATCACTTCCCCAAAGTAGTACAATGTTACTATGGTAACATTGTACTACTTTGGTCATAGTAAAATATGAAAAAAAAATCTTAAAAAAAATAAAAAAAATGTAATAAAAAAATTAAATATAATAAAAAAAAATATATATATTTTTTTCATACTGTCACCAGTCAGTGTCCCTGTTAACCGCCATGCCAGTTATATGATGATGCTGTACTGCACTGGTGACAGTGAAAATAATTTTTTTAATTTTTTCATTTTCCGAAAAATTATGACAAAAAAATACAACTTCAAAAAACTCGCCATGCCTCTTATGAAGTACGTCGGACTGTCTACTCTGCAAAAAGGGGTCATTTGTGGGATATCTGTACTGTTCTGACATTCTTGGACCTCAAGAAAATAGATTGGCCATCAGTACTTCAGGATTGATCAATATGCAGATATATACCATAGTTTGTGAACTCTATAACGTTCCTACAACTAAAAAATACATCCTAATTTGGGTTATTTTCACCAAAGACATGTAGCAGAATACATCTCGGCCTAAATTTATGAAGAACAATTATTTATTTGTAAACTTTTATAACAGAAACAAAGAAAAATGTGTTTTTTTTTCAAAATTTTTGGTCTTTTTTTGATAATTTAGCAAAAAATAAAAACACCAGCGGTGATTAAATACCACCAAAAGAAAGCTCTAGTTGTGTGAAGAAAATGATAAAATTTTAGTTTGGGTACAGTGTTGTATGACCGCGCAATTGTCATTCAAAGTGTGAGAGCGCTGAAACCTGAAAAATGGCCTGGGCAGGAAGGTGTAAAATTGCACGGTATTCAAACGGTTAAGCAAATAGCAGTATAATCGTTGCTAGTTTTTTATTTATTTTCCGGAAAAGACTTGGCTTTGGTGTCCCTTGTGGGAAATACTTCTGACACTTGAACTGTGTGCTTGGAGTAATCATATCAGACGTTTATCCAGCGGTGATATTGCTAATCAGTGCAAACAAATTATATCCTTATCCTGTAACTGCCTTATCAGCATAGACCATAATTCAAAAGCATGCTGCTTGGATAAATGGCTTCTGAGACAGAAAAAGATTATAAAAAATGATATAAAACATCTATGTCGAAGTTTTAAACACAAAAATACGCAACCAAAATAAAATTGATCCAAATCATTATATCCCAAGATAATATACTAAAGCTAAAACCCAGAAATTTAGGCTGGCCATACACTATACAATTTTCTGCCCAATTTCTTTTAGATTTACCTTCAACTCTGTAGTGCAAGGGCCTGTCTAACTGGATACAATTGAAAGTGTTGTTTGACCTTGTATTATATGTTTTTTGGTAAATCTAAAGCAACAATCTCAAGAAAATTGTATAATGTATGGCCAGCCTTAGTTTGATCTGCCTGTGAAGAGTGGCCGCTGAACTTAATAGCGAAGAGCCACAAGCCTGTATGAGTGGACAGGCACAGTTGACAATTTTACCAGCGATGTAATGATCTCCACTGACCAATGTAGGGGGGGGCATTTTTATACCAACCACCACCAGAATGTAAGATTTGGCACTTTTCTACAGATTACTGTGTAAAGGGGAACATCTCCACTGACAAGAACATTTTACGGAGGCTGACAACCATTGTAAAAGGACACTACACTGATCACTAATGTAAAGGCAACCTTCTTTACTGATCACCAATGTAAGGGGCATGATACTGACCACCAGAGTAAGGGTACCCTTCTCTATTGATCAGCAATGTAGGGGCACTACATAAATCATCAGTATAAATTTGTTGTTCTCTCAGTATCCAGATTGTCTGTATATTCAACTGTGCTCTCAGTCCCCATCCCACTCAAGCCTATGCCATAAAGGTTACATTCTTACACCAGTGTTAGGAGTTTTACGTAATCTTCATGTCTAGTCTGGGAGGGACTACAAGCTCTTTTTTCATGATTCTCAGCTGTGCAAAAGTTTTCCATGAGAAATAAAGAGGAATGACAGTTGAAGACTAGAACAGCTGTATTTTATCATGCTCAGATTCAGGGACAGAAAGCAAGAATACCTTCATCTATGGGGAATTATTTAAAAATATGGCCAGTTGTTGAAGACAAAAGACAGGATTATAATCACAGCCATTCAATCACAGGCCATGTGCCCATCAGTCAGTTCCCTGGTTCAACTTCGACCCTTGGGTGTGCAAATAGTTTCCAGATGTGCTGATCAAGAGCCTGTCCCAGGCCCCTTCTCACATCCTGAGACTCACAACTGGCCCATCACCCCTTAGGCTAGGTTCACATCTGTGCGGGTGATGCTGCTGCGGATCCACTCGAAAATCTGTGCACCCGCACAGAGAAATGCGGACCTGCGGGCGGGGGCCATTATTTCTAATGGCATGCCGCCTGCACTGGAAAACGCAATCGTACTGGGAACCGAGGTTCCAGTGCGGGTTGCATTTTAGGAAGAAGTGCAGGGACTTCTTCCCTGCGTGTCACGCGGCATAGGAGTCCATGCAAATTAATGGGCTCTCGTGCCCGCGCAAAACACGGCCCGCACGGCCGCATATACAGTGAAGGAAATAAGTATTTGGTCCCCTGCTGATTGTGAATGTTTGCCCACTCACAAAGAAATGATCAGTCTAAAAATCGAATGGTAAGTGTATTGTAACACTGAGAGACAGAATAGCATCAACAAAATTCAAAAGAAATGCATGCCTAACAAATGATGCACTGATTTGCATGTTCATGAGGGAAATAAGTATTTGATCCCCTTCACAAAACATGACTTAGTACTTTGTCGCAAATCCCTTGTTGGCAATCAATTGGAGATCAGACATTTCCTGTAGTTGGCCACCAGGTTTGCACGCATCTCAGGAGGGATTTTGGCCCACTCCTCTTGGCAGATCCTCTCCAAGTCATTAAGGTTTGGTGGCTGACGTTTGGCAACTTGAACTTTCAGATCCCTCCACAGATTTTCAATCGGATTAAGGTCTGGAGACTGGCTAGGCCACTCCAGGACCTTAATGTGCTTCTTGAGCCACTCCTTTGTTGCCTTGGCTGTGTGTTTTGGGTCATTGTCATGTTGGAACACCCATCCATGACCCGTTTTCAATGCCCTGGCTGAGGGAAGAAGGTTCTCACCCAAGATTTGACGGTACATTGCCCCATCCATCGTCCCTTTGATGCGGTGCAATTGTCCTTTCCCCTTAGCAGAAAAACACCCCCAAAGCAGAATGTTTCCATCACCATGTTTGACAGTTGTGATCGTGTTCTTGGGGTCATAGGCAGCATTCCTCTTTCTCCAAACACGGCGAGTTGAGTTGATGTCAAAGAGCTCGACTATGGTCTCATCATCTGACCACAACACTTTCAACCAGTCTTCCTCTGCTTCATTCAGATGTTCAGTAGCAGACTTCAGACGGGCCTGGACATTTGATTTCTTGAGCAGAGGGACCTTGCAGGCACTGCAGGATTTCAATCCTTGTCAGCATAGTGTGTTACCAATTGTTTTCTTGGTGACTGTGGTCCCAGCTGCCTGGAGATCATTGACAAGATCCTCACGTGTAGTTCTAGAATGATTCCTCACTGTTCTCATGATCATTGACACTCCACGATGTGAGATCTTGCATGGTGCACCAAACCTAGGGAGACTGAGAGTTGTTTTGTGTTTCTTCCATTTGTGAATGATTGCATCAACTGTTGTCACCTTCTCACCAAGCTGCTTGGCAATAGTTTTGTAGCCCAGTCCAGCCTTGTGTAGGTCTACAATCTTGTCCCTGACATCCTTGGACAGCTCTTCGGTCTTTGCCATGGTGGAGAGTTTGGAATCTGATTGTTTGATTGCTCCTATGGACAGGTGTCTTTTATTTAGGTAACAAAATGAGATTAACAGCACTCCCTTTAAGAGACTGCTTCTAATCTCAGCTTGTTACCTGTATGAAAGACACCTGGTAGCCAGAAATCCTGCTGAATTATAGGGGATCAAATACTTATTTCCCTCATGAACATGCAAATCAGTGCATAATTTGTTAGACATGCATTTCTTTTGAATTTCTTGTTGCTATTCTGTCTCTCAGTGTTACAGTACACCGAACATTAGATTTTTAGACTGAACATTTCTTTGTGAGCGGGGCAAACATTCAAAATCAGTAGGGGATCAAATACTTATTTCCTTCACTGTATGTGAACCGGGGCGCATATATGTGAACTGGGACTAATAGTAATGTTTAGAAGGCAGGGAGCAGACTGATCTAAAAAACCTGGCACCACCAGAAGTTAAAGTCTATGTTAAAAATGATTAGTATAATATTTAAGGGTTAGAACTCTGGTTAGGTTTTTACTGCTATCTAGGCCCCTGTTAGAGATTTGCCATCGCTTCCTGCCATACTGACTGCAGTTTCACCATATAGGAAGTGAGTGAAAATCTGCAACAGGGATACGGACAACAATTAATCTGACAAGGTTTCTAGCCTTTTCCTGCTCTACTAACAAAGAATTTTGCTGTTAAAGAGATTCTCACACTTCCTCTCTGGTATAATGTTGCCAGCAAGACCAGCAAGGAAGTGAGGGGGGAATCTCTAAAGGAGCCTCAGATAGTAACAGCAACCCTATAGGAGTTCTAATGCTTCTTCACTCTATTCGAAACTAAGAAAAAAACGTTTTCGCTAAACATGCTTTAACCAATTGCCCGCCAGAGGATCCCCCCCCCCCTCCTGACCAGGCCATTTTTTGTGTTACGGTGCTGCGATACTTTAACTGACAATTGCGCGGTCATGCAACTCTGCACCCAAATGAAATTTACATCCTTTTTTCCCATGAATAGAGCTTTTTTTTGGTGGTATTTGATTGCCTGTACATTTTTTATTTCTTGTGCTATAAAAAAAACCCAACAATTTTGAGAAAAAAAACTATAGTTTTGACTTTTTGCTATAAGCATGTCCAGTAAAAAAATGTAAAAATCTAATTTCATCATAAATTTAGGCCAAAATGTATTCTGCTACATGTCTTTGCTAAAAAAAATCCCACTACATGTAAATAAATTGGTTTACGTGAAAATTATAGCATTTACAAATGGCGGTACATATACTAGAATTTTAAATTTTTTTTATTTTTACTAGTAATGGCGGCCATCAGCGACTTATAGCGAGACTGCTTCTGGCATTCTGACACTGAGGGGAACTGACCTGGTGTCATTGACATCCCCAGTGACACCAATACAGTGATCAGTGCTAATAAAAAGCGCTGACACTGTACTAATGGCACTGGGCAGGAAGGGGTTAACATTTGGGGCTATCAAAGGGTTAACTGTGTGCTGTGTGTTTTACTATGGGGCGGTGTGTTTGTGCTTCACTGTAAGTACACTGCTTTGCATGGCTGTGCTTCTGCTATAGGGCGGATGGGAAGCTGTTAAAGTGATTCTAAAGGCTGTGTTCAGTTTCCCCCACAGCCCCTCCTAATACTTTCCCAAGTCCAATCTCGATCCAGTGCTGTGTATGGGAGCTTCAGCTCTCTCGTGTCTCTCTACTATCATTGACTGAAACACAGCAGCAGGAGCCATTGGAGAGAGCGGGGGGGGGGGGGGGGGGGGCTGAGCCACACTCTGTGTGTCTTATAGACACACAGAGTGGGGCTTCGGAGCGAGCAAGCATGAGTGCCTCCAGAGTAAGTGGCTTGCTCTGGGGGCACTCCACTGGGGGGAGGAGCCAGGAGTTCCTGTGGGGGACCCGAGAAGAGAAGGATCGGGGCTGCTGTGTACAAAACCATTGCACAGAGCATCTAAGTATCATATTTATTTAAAAAAAACAAAAACAAACAAAACAGAGCCTTTAATATCACTTTAATCTTTCAGCACCTCACTGTTATGGTAAATCAAGTTTACTGCATTTTTTACTTCATTATATCAAGAAGTGAGAGTATTATTTTAAAACATTAAACCTGAAATGCTTCAGTGTTTTCAGTCCTCCTGTTTTAAGAATGTAAATAAATGACTTCAAGTTTTGATGGAAAAAAATGTCTAAATAATTGCAAAAGAAGCTGGCAAGCAACAGAGCAGGCGTTGGATGTGCAGACAAGCGGTTATCAGCTTGCTAGGGTTGCTGAGCAGGAGATGGGGTTTGGCTTCCACAGTCTCTGAAAATATCAAGCCCTCACCCTTGGAAATTCTTATGCCTAGAAACGCCTTTTATATTTCAATAAGATTCTGTTGAAGTATTACGATTGTCGCTCAAAGGGCTCTTTATTCTGTTTTCATGAAAATATGAGTTTAAGCACCACTTTATAAAGAGAATTTTGGCTGCTGCTCAAACAGAAACCAGAAATAATCTGTCCAATCTGAATCACTTCCTGCTGACAGCTGCTGTTCCCCTGTGTTCAAATTCGATACATAACAAATTTCTCTTTCAGGTAAAATTCTTGCGTGACTAATGGATATGAAATACATACTAATATAGACGTGATGTCATTTCTTTCTGAATATGTTCTGGAATTTTAATTGCATTGTTTGTATCCACCCCCAAAAAAACAAACTTTACTGAAGATTGATAGTTTTTTGTGAAACACATCCTTGTATAATGTTTGGCTCCAGATTAAGGAAGGGTGGTGGTGTTTGGGCTGTTTCATTTATAACTTTAACTTTACTTTAAAGGCAAAGGTTTTTTCTTTTTTTACTATATTCCAGCTACACTATGTACCAATATACCATTAGTATACCTCTGTTGCAGAAAGGAAACCGCTTTCACTGTCTTTTAGGACAGGCCTTACTTCAGTCTCCAGTGTGTTCCAGAAAAAAATCCTCCATTACTTCCTGATTTGTCATAAAATTTGGTATTTGGGATGGAAAAACCATTGCTTCACCAGCTGACCTCATTAACACCCACACCCTGCACCTGTCCTCTCCCGCTAGAAGATTGCTGCCACTCACCTCTATACTCACATACAATTATTATCAGTCAGCACTGTTCTCACTAAATGCACAGCCAAAATATTTGCTGAGATGCATGTTGGGTCAATTGAATACTTTATTTTTTACCACAAGTTTTTGGAAAAAAACAACAATAACAAAACTTTTTTTTTTTACACAAATATAGCACTTAAATTATATATTGTTCACATGTGCCATGGGTATATGTGGAATTACAAAATACATTCTGCTACTTCTACCGAGTATGGGGGTACCTTTCTAGGAGCCTTTCTAGGAGCCAAGCCACATACAGGAGCCCAAACTCCAATTACCCCTTAGAAAGCCTGAAGGTGCATAACTTCCTCATTTCACTTCCTCACTACCTATCACAGTTTCGGAGGCCCTTAAATGCCAGCATAGCACCAACCCCCCCCCCCCCCCCCATCCCTAAATGACCCCTTTTTGGAAAGGAATTTAATAAGAGGCATGGTGTGTATTTTGCAGATCTCATTTTTTCCTCACAAGGTTTTAAAGAGAAAAGAGAAAATACATTTTCGTTTTCTTTCTTCATTTTGAATGCAAGGTGGCCAGAAAAATTAATGAGGGATTATCAACGCAGATGTTTTGCTGGGGCATATACACATCTGCAGTTTTCTGGTTAAGGTGATTTATGAGGGGTCGAATTTTGTGGAGCCTATCATATTGAGGGTCACCTCGAGGAGGAAGACAGAGTGTATTGTTGAAATGCATGAATGGCAAGATATTCCCATATCATATGATATATGATAATGAACTGGATGAGGACACCTATATGGGACTTAGGGGTAATCCTGTATTACAATATAAAAAAGAGCTCAGGGTCATAGTTGAGAAGGGATATAAAGATGGCATTCTGTATAAAAAAAAGAGAAGGATTTTCTTATACCTTCCGCTCCCAGGTTAGCTGCAATATACTGCCTACCTAAAATACATAAAAGCATGGAAAATCCTCCAGGTGACCTATCATCAGTGGTATAACTTCCATTACAGCTCGAGCAGGTAAATACAGGTGAAACTCGAAAAATTTGAATATCGTGCAAAAGTTCATTTATTTCAGTAATGCAACTTAAAAGGTGAAACTAATATATAAGATAGACTCATTACATGCAAAGCAAGATAGTTCAAGCCGTGATTTGTCATAATTGTGATGATTATGGCCTACAGCTCATGAAAACCCCAAATCCAGAATCTCAGAAAATTAGAATATTACATGTAATCAATAAAACAAGGATTGTACATAGAACAATATCGGACCTCTGAAAAGTATAAGCATGCATATGTACTCAGTACTTGGTTTGGGACCCTTTTGTAGCAATTACTGCCTCAATGAGGCGTGTCATGGAAGCTATTAGCCTGTGGCACTGATGAGGTGTTATGGAAGACCAGGATGCTTCAATAGCGGCCTTCAGCTCTTCTGCATTGTTCGGTCTCATGTCTCTCATCTTTCTCTTGGCAGTGCCCCATAGATTCTCTATGAGGTTCAGGTCAGGTGAGTTTGCTAGCCAATCAAGCTCAGTAATCTCACGGTCATTGAACCAGGTTTTGGTGCTTTTGGCAGTGTGGGCAGGTGCCAAGTCCTGCTGGAAAATGAAGTCCGCATCCCCATAAAGCTCATCTACGGGAGGAAGCATGAAGTGCTCCAAAATCTCCTGGTAGACGGCTGCGTTGACACTGGACTTAATGAAGCACAGTGGACCAACACCAGCAGATGACATGGTTCACCAAATCAACACAGACTGTGGAAACTTCACACTGGACTTCAAACATCTTGCAGTGTGTGCCTCTCCATTCTTCCTCCATACTCTGGGTCCTTGGTTTCCAAATGAGATGCAAAAGTTGCTCTCATCAGAAAAGAGGACTTTGGACCACTGAGCAACAGACCAGGTCTGTTTTTCTTTAGCCCAGGTAAGACGATTCTGACGTTGTTTGTTGTTCAGAAGCGGCTTGAAAAGAGGAATACATTTGAAGCCCATGTCCAGAATCTGTCTGTGTGTGGTGGCTCTTGATGCACTGACTCCAGCCTCAGTCCACTCCTTGTGAAAGTCCCCAACACTTTTGAATGGCCTTTTCCTGACAATCCTCTCCAGGCTGCGGTCATCCCTGCTGCTTTTTCTTCCACATTTTTCCCTTCCACATAACTTTCTATTAATGTGCTTTTATACAGCACTTTGGGAACATCCAACTTCTTTTGCAATTACCTTTTGAGGCTTTCCCTCCTTATGGAGGGTGTCAATGATGGTTTTCTGCACAACTTTCAGGTCAGCAGTCTTTCCCATGATTGTGATTCCTACTGAACCAAACTGAGAGACCATTTAAAGGCTCCGGAACCCTTTGCAGGTGTTATGGCTTAATTAGCTGATTAGAGTGGGACACTTTAAGCGGAGAATATCGCACCTTTTCACAATATTCTAATTTTCTGAGATTGTGGATTTGGGGTTTTCATGAGCTGTAAGCCATAATCATCACAATTATGACAAATCACAGCTTGAACTATCTTGCTTTGCATGTAATGAGTCTATCTCATATATTAGTTTCACATTTTAAGTTGCATTACTGAAATAAATGAACTTTTGCATGATATTCTAATTTTTCGAGTTCAACCTGTATTTTGACCAATTTCTGCAGCCTTTGGTAGTGAAAACATTGGTTTGTTTTAAAGAATGACCGCATTTTGGGTTCCATTTTACCTGAACGTCCCACTATTATCTTTAGGGGTGCGGGGAACCTCAAGAATAAGGTGGCACCAAATGTATTGGATCCACCTATTAGGCCAGTATTCTTTGCTAACTTAGAGGACTATCATCTCTATAGGAGGTGTAAAGCATGTCAATTTAATTCCTTTAACTGAATTCACTGGCACATTGACAGGCACAACATATAAAATGAGATTGTTTATATCGTGTATGATTAGGCATGTGTTTTACATGTTCAAATGCCCATGTGGTTTAGAATATGTGGGGCGTACAAAACGCGCCCTCCATGGTCCTTTAAGTGAACACATTGCCAATATAAAGAAGGGTTTCAAGGAACACAGTGTATGTAAACATTATGCTTTGAAACATAACAATCCTGAGGGTACTACCTTTATTGCCTTGGAGAAATATATTCTGGATTGGCGAGGGAGCAATGCAAATTTCTAAAGCTGAGACCGGTTGGATATATCGGCTCAAGAGTTATTCACTGTGTGGTCTTAACATTGATTGTGACATCAATTGTTTCATCAATAATAGTTAATTTATATTTTATGTATAATTCTTTCTGTAAAAGATTTTTTTTGATCTTTTAGTCACATATGATTATTTCCTGATATATTCATGGTTTTTGATATTGACAGTTGCAGGAGTTTATTTTTAGTGTCAGAATTTTTGATCCATTTATACATCTGGAATTTTAATTTTATTTTTTATTTTTTCATCTTTTTAATATCTTAGTTCCATCTGTTTTTGTTTAAGAACACTAGATGGCGCCCTATCGGTCTAGTACAGCAATGGGCAAACTACGGCCCGGCGGACCTTTTAATCCGGCCCGCGGAGCGTGGCAAACATCGGCTGTCAGAATGTGTGTAGGCGGGGCAGCGTGAGGAACGTGAGGGGAGCTAGGCTCCTCTCACAGTCCGCCCTGAAGACCGGAACGGCGCGGGAACACGGCGAGAGGAACGCGCGGAGCAAAGGTAAGTGAATTGACACAGGGGGGACTTGGGGACTTAATATGGGGGATGAATTAATATGGGGAATTAATTACTATAGGGGGGATGAATTACTATATGGGGGATGATTTACTATGGGGGATGAATTACTATATGGGGGATGAATTACTATGGGGGATGAATTACTATATGGGGGATGAATTACTATGGGGGATGAATTACTATATGGGGGATGAATTACTATAGGGGGGATGAATTACTATATGGGGGATGAATTACTATATGGGGGATGAATTACTATGGGGGATGAATTACTATATGGGGGATGAATTACTATGGGGGATGAATTACTATGGGGGAATATTACTATACTTACTATGGATGACACATACATATCATTCATCTACTCTTGGTCCGGCCCCCGGGTCCAATATATGAACCCATTGCGACCCTCAAGTCAAAAAGTTTGCCCACCCCTGGTCTAGTAGGTTGGCTTATTAGTAAATAAAAGTTTTATTATTTTTTATTTGTCACCACAGGGTGGAGCTATGTTTAAATTTTTGCACACCCCAAGAGATTTAATACAATTCCTAATTGCCATTTGGTCTTTTAACACTAGATGGAGATGGCGACATTTCTAGTTGAAGGACAGATTGATTATTCTGCAGGTGTACTTCCTGCTTCCTTTGTCAAGTGTAGCCAATCAGTGTAATCCTCTGGGGCTTCAGGTCTTTTGTAAGGAGCGTGGAAAAGCGTTGCGTGCCCCTGATGACGTTACTTGTGATGAAACTTGTAGGGCGGAGCCACGCACACATGCTACCATGCATGCGTGACTGGCCGGCGGCCATTTCGAAATTGGAAAAGTTTTAAATTTTGTCTATCTATGCTCAATGATGTCCGTTTTTATGTGAGTGCAACCATACTTCAAATAAATGTTGTCGTAATGGTTTTACACTATGTGGAGCACTCTTTTTTTGCATGTTTCTTACCATGAGTCTCAATCCCATCCGGAGTGGTGTAGTTACCCTAATTAGGGTCCATTGCTTGGAGGATCTTTTTTTTTTCTCTCTTGGTGATCCAGAGGAGGATCCAGTTCTTCAGCTTCGTGCGTTGTTTACCACAAACAGTGATTGACCACTCTTAACAGGGGGTCATGCTTTTCTGGTAAGCCTTTCATATGAGTGGTTAGTGACAACAGCTGTCCTTGGATTTCCTTCGCGGCCTCTGGGGACTTTTTCTTTATCTGAATATTTTTTGATGGACAATTTTCTGTAAGATATATTTTTCACAGTTTTTTTCATCAATTATTTGTCACTTTATTAAGTGCCGCACTATAGACCAATACAACCGCAACTCTTTTTAGTAATACCCATGTTGAGGGTTAGGCCAAAAAAAACTTTCAATTCGGAAACCGTAATAGGTTTCCATGCAAATGGTCTGGCAAGTTTTGAATTTGAGTTGGAGATAAATTGTTGTGCATATAAATTGCTTTGGTCCACAATCAAATTATACAAATGAAAAACCGCTCCAAAAAATCAAGGGGAGTAGTTACATTTGTTGTTTCCACCTGAATTCCGGATTGGCCAGTGAATGGGGGAAGTATGGGTGCTGCAGAATTTTTGGGCTGCCAATCAGGATTTGCAAGCACATCTGGAAGGACACTATGGGCTCCACAGGCCTGTGTGCAAATTCTTGGTGGCTGTGGGGTACTACTTGTGCTGGCCAAAACACCAGCTTGTACTGCACTTATGGGACTTACCACGTCCCCAAGTGATACTACAGTGCTGGTATGTAAAAGACCAGGATGTACTAGGCTGCTGGTGCTCACCAGCTCACCAAAAGGTAGAGCGGCACTGGCACTCTGCTACATATGAGAATCATCATGCAATTGTAACGCCTCAGCAACCTGCGAACAGGGTTGGGTACTCCTGACCTTAGCAGGGACCTCTACTCCATCATCTGAGCTATCTGTTAGGGTGCCGCTGCTCTCTACAGGTTCGTATTGTGTCACACTGTGCCACAAGTGCATTGTCTGAGCTAACTGTCAGGGTGTCGCTGCTCTCTACAGGTTTGTATTCTGAGGCAGATTCTGTCAGTGAGGCTTCCCCTTCACTCTCATCTGAAATACTCAGAATCCTGTAGGCCTCTTCACTAGAGTACCTTTCGTTGAACATTTTGGCTACTAAATTTATAGGTTCCTAGTGCGACTCACAGGAAAAAGAGCACCTGGCTGTCAGGGACTGCTTGAACCGCTACAAAAAAATTACCTGCTAGTGCTAGCAGCAGTCAGGCCTGATCCTGCTAACCCTTCAGTTTTGTATGAAATGTATCAAGTGAAAATAATCTACTGACACTGCACTTGCTGGGGAGAAGGGGGGGGGGGGGGGTGTTTAAACATAGGAGCTAAACGCAGATGCTAGCAGGTGTTAGGGCTGATCCTGCTAACTGTGTTTTTGGGGACGCTATAATAACGTGAACGCTGGTATAGTTCCAATCTGATCAAAGATATTGACCTGTTCACTATATTTGCAATGGAGGTTTATTGTGTATGTGAGCGTGTTCCTGGGAAAGGGTTAAATGTGATGATGATGATGATGATGTAGTGGCGGGCAATCTGACACTATCTGGGAGGGACGCTAACTGATGCTAATGTTATCTGAAGTCACCTGTGACACTATAACAGTGATCAGTAAAAAAAAAAAAACTACACTGTAATAATGACACTTGTGATAGAGTAGTGAAAGGGTTAACTGGGGGGGCGTGATCAGGGAGTTAATCGTGACCTACATCAGCTTTTTGCTATAAAACCTATCAGGTAAAAAAAATAAAAAAATCTAATTTCTCCATAAATTCAGGGCAAAATGTATTCTGGTAAATGTATTGCTAAAAAAAATCCCAATACGTGTAAATTAATTGGTTTACGTGAAAGCTATAGCATCTACAAATGGCGGTATATATACTGGAATTTTTCTTTTCATTATACTAGTAGTGGCAGCGATCAGCGACTTATAGGGGGACAGCGGCGGGCATTCTGACACTGAGTGGGAACTGCCACTGACATCCCAACTACACTAATACAGTGATCAGTGCTAATACAAAGCATTGACACTGTACTAATGACACTGGGCAGGAAGGGGTTATAAATGATATAGGGTCTGATGGGGAGATTAAAAATCCCATTTCAGTCTTTGCAGATGACACCAAGCTGTGCAGTGGAATAACATCCTTACAGTATGTCTTCAACTTGCAAGCCGACCTCAATGCATTGTTTAATTGGGCAACTATGTGGCAAATGAGATTTAATGTTGATAAATGTAAGGTTCTGCACTTGGGGGCTAAGAATGTGCATGCATCATACATACTAGGGGGGGTACAACTGGGGGAATCGATGGTGGAGAAGGATGTGGGAGTTCTGGTAGATCACAAGCTTAATAATGGCATGCAATGCCAAGCTGCGGGTTCTAAAGTGAGCAAAATCCTCTCTTGTATTAAAAGAGGTATAGACTCCAGAGAGAGATATCATATTACCCCGGTACAAATCATTAGTAACACCTCATCTGGAATATGCAGTTCAGTTTTGGGCACCAATTCACAAAAAGAACGTTGGGGAACTGGAGAAAGTACAGAGAAGGGCAACCAAACTGATAAGAGGCCTGGAGGAGCTCAGCTATGAGGAAAGATTAGAACTAAATTTATTCTCTCTTGAGAAGAGGAGATTACGGGGGGATATGATCTCCATGTATAATACATAAGGGGGATATGATCACCATGTATAATACATAAGGGGGGATATGATCTCCATGTATAATACATAAGGGGGGATATGATCACCATGTATAATACATAAGGGGGGATATGATCTCCATGTATAATACATAAGGGAGATATGATCACCATGTATAATACATAAGGGGGGATATGATCTCCATGTATAATACATAAGGGGGGATATGATCACCATGTATAATACATAAGGGGGGATATGATCACCATGTATAATACATAAGGGGGGATATGATCACCATGTATAATACATAAGGGGGGATATGATCTCCATGTATAATATATAAGGGGGATATGATCACCATGTACAATACATAAGGGGGGATATGATCTCCATGTACAGTACATAAGGGGGGATATGATCTCCATGTATAATACATAAGGGGGGATGTGATCACCATGTATAATACATAAGGGGGGATGTGATCACCATGTATAATACATAAGGGGGATATGATCACCATGTATAATACATAAGGGGGGATATGATCTCCATGTATAATACATAAGGGGGGTTATGATCACCATGTATAATACATAAGGGGAGATATGATCACCATGTATAATACATAAGGGGGATATGATCTCCATGTATAATACATAAGGGGGGATATGATCTCCATGTATAATACATAAGGGGGATATGATCTCCATGTATAATACATAAGGGGGGATATGATCTCCATGTATAATACATAAGGGGGATATGATCTCCATGTATAATACATAAGGGGGGATATGATCTCCATGTATAATACATAAGGGGGGATATGATCACCATGTATAATACATAAGGGGGGGATATGATCTCCATGTATAATACATAAGGGGGGATATGATCTCCATGTATAATACATAAGGGGGGATATGATCACCATGTATAATACATAAGGGGGGGATATGATCTCCATGTATAATACATAAGGGGGGATATGATCTCCATGTATAATACATAAGGGGGGATATGATCTCCATGTATAATACATAAGGGGGGATATGATCTCCATGTATAATACATAAGGGGTGATATGATCACCATGTATAATACATAAGGGGGGATATGATCTCCATGTATAATACATAAGGGGGGGATATGATCTCCATGTATAATACATAAGGGGGATATGATGAACATGTATAAATACATCAGTGGTTAATATAATGAACTCGGTGTAGAGCTATTCACCCTGAGGTCAACAAGGAGGAAAAGGGGGCACTCTTTACATCTGGAGGAAGAGAAATTTAATCTCCAAACACGGAAAGGTTTCTTCACAGTGAGAGCTGTAAAAATGTGGAATAGACTCCCTCAAGAGTTGGTTCTGGCCAGCTCAGTGGATTGCTTCAAAAAAGGCCTGGATTCTTTCTTAGATACACAGAATATAACTGGAAACTAACATTTATAGGTAAAGTTGATCCAGGGAATATCCGATTGCCTCTTGGGGGATCAGGAAGGAATTTTTTTCACAGCAGATGCAAATTGGATCATGTTTTGCTGGGTTTTTTTTGCTTTCCTCTGGATCAACTGTGGGTATAGGATTATAATTTTTTTTTTCTATGGTTGAACTGGACGGACTTTTGTCTTTTTTCAGCCAGACTAACTATGTAACATGTGGGGTGATCAAAGGGTTAACTGTGTGCTGTGTGTGTGTTTCACTAGGAGAACATGCTACTGTGTATTTCTCTGCTGTGCACAGCAGCATGTGCTTGCTGACAGAAGAGAGATCTGTGTTGTTTACAACACAGTTTTACTTGGCGATCGTGTAAAATTTTTTTTGGTCAAAAAAATATCTAAAAAACGCTGTCTTGTCCTGATTTACTGCTTTTCTCAGTGTTAGAGCGTTCTTACAGCTAAAAAACTCCTCTAGAAATTCACTAGTTCTGGGTTTTTTTTCCAGCCAAAAAATGCTGATTACAGTCTATGTGTGCATGGATACATAGGATAACATGCTGGGGAATATACTAGCTGTAGAAAAAAACATCAAAAGTGTCCCGTGTGCATGAGGACTCAGGGTGAATGAGTAAAAAATAATAAAAGGGCATAAAGGATAAGTTCACCTTTTTTTAAAAAAAAAATAATAAATACACATGTTTCTTCATTTTTGCAAGTAAAAAAATGTGCATTTATTATTTTTTTACTTGGAGCCTATAAAGCATTGCACCTGCTATCAGCAGATCACGGGGGCCCTGCAGGACTCTTACAGACTTGTCAGTGTGTCTGTCTGCTTGTACCTCGTATGGCCAGGCAGATACACACTGACAGGAAGAGACAATGAACTACCACAGCAGCGTAATAGGTCATAGAAAACTACAAGCGGACAGTTGCAATAACTGTCAGTACTTGTAGTTTTCCATTCACAGAACTCTGTAAATAAATGATGCAGCCGGGCAGGCTTTTTTTTTTTTAAATAGTGACAGGTAGTGGGGCAGAAGGGGGGGGGGCTCCCCTGCTAGCTGTCACTAGATTCTGCGGCTCCAGGAGTGGAAACATGTTACATGCTCCACCCTAAAAACAGGTGAAACATGCAATATGTTCCCAAAGGTGAACTTATCCTTTAACCTCCCTAGCGGTCTGATTATGTCCATATTTCTGTGCTCAAAGCGGTACATTTTTTTGCATGGAAATATGTATTTTTTTATTGTAGGTCTGTAATTTTTAGGAATAATTCACTGAAATCTGTCTGAACAAGAGTCTAGTAAACATTCCGGGTAAGATAAAACTTGAAACACGAAATCATAAATTATAATTTAATAAATAATCATATAAAATAATAATATAATAATAATAAATGTAATTCAATAATATAATCAAACCAAAAACACTGAAATTTGGAATATAGCGCCAAGTTTGCACATCGCTGAGCAAAGTCGCAAAATTGTTTTCAGTGTCTGATGACGAATTTCCCTAACGAATCATTATCACTCAATTCTGCAAGTGGTTCTAATTTACTATCGCTGTTCTCTAGCCGGTCTAAAACCGCTTTTGACCTAAAGGGACGCTTTTTGGACGCCATGGACGTTTCTCAGTTTCCAGGTAGAAAGAACAGTATAAATGCAGGCAGGGGACAGGACAAAGCACTCGGGACAAAATGTATGTGAAATGGTTTGATACAGTAATGTTTTACTATGTGATTTTAGTGTATTTAGTGAATGTCACTTTTTGTCATTTTCAAATTTCCCGCCGTTCCGTCCCCGTACGTCCCACTGCTCGCAGGGGACGGAACCCAGATGACAGATGCCGGCATCCGCCGGATTACATTGCCGGGGACACTGCAGGAGGGACATCGCGGGAGCGCAGGACAAGGTAAGTGATCGAGGGATCGCGGAGCAGCGCCGCATGGTAAGCCCGAGTGTAGCTCGGGGTTACCGCTTGTGGTACTGAAACTTTACCCCGAGCTACACTCGGGAATACCGCCAGGGAGGTTAAATACTTTTTCTCTTTCCTGTAGAATACTTTGTGTCCTCTCTGGCAGCTGGCCATGTGACTTATCCTGCAATTGGTCAAGATGGATCTGTCTTGAGGAAATGACAGTCAGAAAGAGCATTCTGACCATTGGTTTTGCCTGAGCACTGATCCTCCCTATTACGTGAATAATGCATCTTTGCTGGGTTCTTTCTTTTACTCTTGTGACAGGAGGTCAGGATGGGAGATATATTTGTCCCAGGTTCATGCTCTACACAGACTGTTTCTCCTGTTGTGCTGTGTAGTGAGCCTGTTTGGCTCACTGATGATTTAACCACTTGACCTCCAGAGGATTTACCCCCCTTAATGACCAGGCCTCTTTTTGCTACTCGGCGCTGCACTAATTCAACTGATAATTGCGCAGTCATGCAATGCTGCACCCGACGAAATTTACGTCCCTTTTTTCACACAAATAGAGCTTTCTTTTGGTGGTATTTGATCACTTGTGCGCTTTTTATTTTTCACGCTATAAACAAAAAAAGGCCAAAAATTTTGAAGAAAAACAATATTTTTTACTTTCAGCTATAAAAAATATATAGTAAACTCAAAGTTAGTTATAAATTTAGGCCAAAATGTATTCTGCTACATGTTTTTGCTAAAAAAATCCCAATAAGTGTATATTGATTGTTTTGTGTGAAAGTTATAGCGTCTACAAACTATGGTATAGATTCTGCAATTTACGCCATCTTTTTGCTATGCAGAGCTGCGCTAGTTTAACGGACAGTTGCGCGGTCATGCAATACGGTACATAAATGAAATTTACATCCTTTTTTTTCCCACATATTGAGCTTTCTTTCGGTGGTATTTGATTGCCTGTGCGGTTTTTATTTTTTTGCACTATAAAAAAAAGGCTGACAATTTTGAGGAAAAAAAACAATATTTTGGACTTTTTGCTATAAAACATGTCCAGTAAAAAAAAATTTAAAAAACCAATTTAGTCATAAATTTCTGCCAAAATGCATTCTGCGACATGTCTTTGCTAAAAAAAAACCCAATACGTGTAAATTAATTGGTTTACGTGAAAGTTATAGCGTTTACAAATGGCGGGAAAGATACTGGGATTTTTAGGTTTTTTTTTATACTAATAATGGCGGCGATCAGCGACTTATGGTGGCGATCAGTGACTTATGGCGGCGATCAGCGACTTATGGCGGGACTGTGGCGGACATTCTGACATTGGGGGGTACTGACTTGGGGTCACTGACATCCCCAGTGACACCAATACAGTGGTCAGTGCAAAAAAAAAGAACACTGACACTGTACTAATGGCACTGGGGAGGAAGGGGTTAAGTTTATTTTGCAGGGAAGGGTTATCTGTGTGAGGGGGAGTGTTTTACTAGGGGGCGGGGGTGTGTACTGCAGGGAACACCGCTGATCGGGAGAGAGAAACTCTTCTGTCCCGATCAGCGTGTCCTGGAGCTGTCAGGGAACTGACAGAAAGCACAGCTAATGCAGCTGTGCTCTCTGTCAGCGATTGCCGCCGATCGCCGGGACATAGCAGGTAACGACCAGCTGTGACCCGGCGACTGACATCCGCGGCTGTGATCTGCGGGACAGGAAGGGCGGCGGCGTGCCTCGCGCGTGCCCCCTACCTGTTTACAAAACGCACATTTTAAACCGTGCTTTTGCCCAGCCGTGCCTCCCTGCTGCCGTATTTATACAGTGGCTGGGCGGCATGTGGTTAATGAGTTCAGGTGTAGTAAGTTAAGGGCTCTGGGCTCTATAAAACTCCCAGGCTGCATAGGGAGAATGCTCCAACCTGGAACCAGTTTGCTGTGCAGGACAGACTGGGGAGCAACCCATCCATCTTGTGAGAGAAAATCTGTGTGATCTTAGACTGTGTGAATACTCTGTGTCTGAGCAGCGATAGGCTGTATTCAGACAGCTAGATAGGAACCTGTGTCTGCAGTTAGACGCCCAGTGTGGCAAGGCTTTATTTTCTATTTGTATTTTTTTTGCTGTTTTGACTATATGCACCATGTGTTCGCCAGACAACATGTTGGGTATTTTAAAGTGCAAGTTTTTTTATTTTCAGAAAAATTAAAAGGTGAACTAACACTGTACACTATTCACACCCACCTGGTCCCTGCTGTACCTACCACCATGAGTGATAAGCTGTAAGTGCCCACACTCCCAGTGCAGCAGTCTGGGGATCAGAAATCCCCGCTCTTCTCCCTCTTCCTCTGTTCTACACTTCCAGGACAGGTCAGAGTGTTTGATTGATCAGCGCTGGCACAAAGCATTATTCTGATCCCTCTCAGAAGTGCTGCAGAAAGAAGGGGGAGAAGAGCAGAGGTTACAAATCCCCGGGATTCTACACACTGGACACTGACAGCTCATCACGCATTACAGAGGTAAGTACAGTGGGGGATTAGGGGTGGGGAGGCTTACGATGTTCATCCTTTCATTTTTTTGGAAATGGTGAACTATCTATTTAAAGCAGAAAAAACATTTAGGAAACTGCCTATACCAAAGAGACTATTTAATTTACTACTGCCTTTTTTTAATAATTCAACATTCCTTGAATATGGCCTCCCCCAAGCACTTCAGGGCAGCATTTTCCAATGCTGAAGACCATTTGTTGCAGCTCACTCTGCTTGATCTTGTAGCTCCCCTTTTTTGGTTTTCGCTAGGCAGTGCTGACGTTCTCACATCAGCACTGCCAGTAGTGGGTGGCTCTGGTCTGAGGATCACCCCTTTTTTTGCCCACCCATACATGCCCATAGTACTTTAATTGGCAGCCTCACAGATCCCTCCTCCTGGTAGCATAACATATCTGAAAACCAAGATAAGAAGTTGCGAAGTCATAGGTAATATGCTGTAAAATATGTAAACTTTTTATTTAAGGTATCATGCATGCAGAGAGGTTGATTTACTAAACCTGGCGGAGCTGTGCATGGTAGCCAATCCGTTTTTAACTGAGGCCTGATTCACACCTATGTGTGTTGCAATCTGCCGTGAGAAAAAGTGTCCCTGACCTTATCCAAAAACACAGCAGCAGAAAATGCATAGATGTGGCCGTCTAGGGAACCATGTTAAATGGACTGTAGTGAGTTTCTGCAAAGTAAAAAAACACTGAAAAATGCATAGGTGTGAACCAGGCCTTAACTGTGTCCAATTAGGCTTAAAGTTAGGTTCATACCTATGCAGTTTGCGTTTGATCCATTTCTGCAGTGCTTTCTGCGGTGCGTTTTGCGTTTTTACACTTGTGTTTTGATGCATTTTTGCGTTTTTTTTTTCCCTTGTTGCTAGGCAGATTAAAATACATCAAAAACACACTACATGCTTCTCTGCAGCATCTCCATTGAAGTCTATTAAACCAAAGTCGCAAATTTTTGCGTTTAAAAAAAAAAGTCCTTGACCTTTCCAAAAAAATGCACTGGGTGAAAATGCAGAGATGTGAACGTGTCCCATAGGGAATCATGTTAAATGGGCTGTAGTGTGTTTCTGCTAAACGCAGCGGAAAATGCTTAGGTGTGAACCTAGACTAAACGAAAACCTGGAAACTGATTGGTTTCTCTGCACAGCTGCTCCAGATTTTGCACTTTCCAGTTTTAGGCTGGCCATACATGATACAATTATCTGGAGATTTTTGGTTTAGATTTACCAAAAACCATATAATAGGACAAATCTAAACAACACTTTCAGTTGTATCCAATTAGGCAGGCCCTTGCACTTCACAGTTGAAGGTAAATCTAAAGGAAATTGGGCAGAAAATTGGAAGATACTTGTATAATGTATGGCCAGCCTTAGTTAACCCCAGAGTGTTTGTAAAAGCCCCTCTGAATGCCAGGACTCCTAGCAGGAAGATGCTGTTTAAAAAAACACTCTAATAGCCGCTTATTGAACACGCGTTTATATACGTGTAATGTTTGAGTGTAAATGCATTTTACTAGCCAGAATATTAATTTTTCTGCTCTTCAGCCCCTCGCAACAAAGTACTTTTTTGGTGGTTTTGTTTTCTGCCTGTAAACACTGCTCTTCTAATACGCCTGTGAAAGCCTATGTGTGCATGGACACATAGAACTGCTTTACAGGCTAAAAAAGCAACGTCTGTATAAGCAGTGGTGTTTTTTTTTTTTGCTCCATGTGCATAAAGCCTAAAGGGAATTGCCACATTTTTAGTCAAATTTGAGAAACCTCTTCTATAGGTTTGTGTTCCCATTCTCACAGCATACCAAAAAAAATAAATATATATATATGGAGGGTAGCACAGTGGCTTAGTGGTTAGCATTTCCGCCTGGCAGTACTAGGGTCGTTGGTTCGAATCCCAACCATGGCACCACCTGCCTGGAGTTTGCATGTTCTCCCTGTGCCTGTGTGGGTTTCTTCCGGGTACTCCGGTTTCCTTCCACACTCCACTTCCACACTAGGTTAACTGTCTCCTGTCTAAATTGGCCCTAATATGTGTATGTATGAATGTAAGTTAGGGACCTTAGATTGGACGCTCCTTGAGGGTTAGGGACTGATGTGAATGTACAATATATGTATGTAAAGCGCTGCGTATATTGACAGCACTATAGAAGTACCTGAAATAAATATATACCGTATTTTCCGGCTTATAAGACGACTTTTTACCCCTTGAAAATCTTCTCAAAAGTCGGGGGTCGTCTTATACGCCGGTATACGGCATGCTGACACTTTTTAGGGGGGCAGCGCGGTGCCGCCACCGCCCCCCTTCCGAACGGAAGGGACACTGAATACAGGGGTGGGCAGGGGCTGCTGTTTCTTACCTGGCTGCGGTCCCACGACGATCCAGACCAGGAAGCGCGGCTGCTCCTTCATTCAGTTCGGCCACTGGATGTTTGCGCGGCTGCTCGGCTCCGCCTCCTCACCGGTGATTGGCCGTCAGAACTGTAGCTCAGTTAAGGCACACAGGCGGCCAATCACCGGCGAGGAGGCGGAGCCGAGCGGCTCCGCGAAAATCGAGTGAAGGAGCGGCCGGTAAGTGTGCCGTACAGAGGTGCTGCTGCAACCACATATGCTGGCTGCAGCAGCACCATACTGCAACAGGGGTCAGCAAGTGTCAGTGGGAGGAATAGTGCTCCATCATTGGTGTCACTGATACCAATGATGGGGCATTATTCCTCCCACTGACACCAACGATGGGGCACTTTTCCACCCCCCACTGACACCAATGATGGGATACTATTACTCCCACTGACACCAATGATGGGACACTATTCCTCCCACTGACACCAATGTTGGGACACTATTCCTCCCACTGACACCAATGATGGGACACGATTCCTCCCACTGACACCAATGATGGGGCGCTATTCCTCCCACTGACACCAATGATGGGGTGCTATTCCTCCCACTGACACCAATGATGGGGCACGATTCGCCGCTCTGACAACAATGATGGGGCACTATTCCTCCTATTGATACCAATGATGGGGCACTATTCCTCCTATTGATACCAATGATGGGGCACTATTCCTCCTATTGATACCAATGATGGGACACTATTCCTCCCACTGATACCAATGATGGGGCACTATTCCTCCCACTGACACCAATGATGGGGCACTATTCCTCCCACTGACACCAATGATGGGGCACTATTCCTCCCACTAATACCAATGATGGGGCACTATTCCTCCCACTGACACCAATGATGGGGCACTATTCCTCCCACTGACACCAATGATGGGGCACTATTCCTCCCACTGACACCAATGATGGGGCACGATTCTTCCCACTGGTGTGCATTGGAAGAGGGGTAGTCTTATACGGCGAGTATAGCCCAAACACTAAATTTTAACAGGAAAAGTAGGGGGTCGTCTTATACGCCCAGTCGTCTTATAAGCCGGAAAATACGGTATATATATATATCTTACCTCTCATGTGTTTCAAAGGAGAAGTTGTCATGGTTGAATCTAAAAATATTCTAAGAATTTCTTGACCATCTCAGTGTCTGTCCCTCACACAGACTATAGCAAGAACATATAAGGAAGGACAATGGTTTCTACATTTTTAACCCTTTGTTAGGGCAGCCAGTGTTCATATCTAGTTTACAGCTGATAATAAAGAACTGTAAAAGAGTACAGACAAGGTTACTGTAAACATTACTGCACAACCCCCTCCTAAACATTACAAAGCAAGGAGAGCAGGTAGGAATTTTTAAGCAAGTGAAGAGCACTTAAAAAGTTAAGCAGCGTTTTTTTTTTTAAATGTTGTTTCTTTTAAGTCATGCCATGTTAATGGGAATATGTAACAATTAGGTGTTATCCCAATTTGGCTGCAAAAGTGGAAATACACTTCAAGAGGGATGATTTATGAGGAAAGGGTGTGATTCCTATAAATCCTGCCTAAAGGCAAGTACCGCAAAGTGTTTGCTATTTCTTTTTTTTTTTTGTAGACGGAAAACTTCAGTGAAAACTTCCAGCCCTGCTGAATGCAGTCATGCAGAGGCAGACTTTTTTCTTTTACTTTAACAGAAGGTGAGTACAAGTGGGTGGTGGGAAGGTGATGCTTTTATTTAGCCCTGCAGAGCACAAGTCCGCTTTACATCTAGCAGAGTATGGAGGAAATTGTAGACTGCGTGATGGATCCGCAGCACACTGCAGAATTCTGGCCTTATTAGCTATCCCCTTTCAGAGCCTCCACTCTCCTTGTTTGACACCATCAAAGCACAATGTGTGGCAGCAGTTGGGGAGGTGACATCATCCACATCTGGATTATATGACACAGGGAGGGACAGGACAAACTGCCAAATCTGATCTATGAAGACATAATTTTGTTAACAGTGTGTGTTCCACTCTTATCATCAGCCCTGTATACAGTGGTACTATAACAGACTAAATTGATGCCACTTTCTATGAAGTGAAGAATGCCAATGTAGTTTAAAAGGCAATTCATTAAATCAGTGTTTCTCAACCTTTTTTCAGTCAAGACACCCTTTAAAATTATGGACAGTCTTGAGGCACCCTATTGTGAAAAACGATTCTAATAGTTTTATATTATGCAGCATCATCCACACGTGTAGGACACCCAACATTAGAGGTGATTTATTCTTCCAAAGCAAATACACTTTTGCACACTGGTATTGAGTAGTATTCCAGTGTTTCTCTTCTCCCTCAGTTTTTCTCCATCAGTGAGCTAATGTGACCCCAGCACTGATGGAGAGGGGCGGGGGAGGGTCAAACTAATGCTGTGCAGGCAGCTGACATCCTCCTTATCAACTTATGATGTCACTAGTTGTCAGGACGCTGGTGGCTAGAAGGTTGTAATGGTGCACAATGAAAACCTCTGGCTTTCTGTAACTAAAAGGCGGGCTTGTTCCACCTGCTGGCTTGTATTCAAGTTTTGGGCAATTTTTAGAAATGTTGCCAAGGCATCCCTGAAGAAACCTCAAGGTACCCCAGGGTGCCTGGGCACCCTGGTTGAGAGAGGCTGCATTAAATACAGTTACTTAAAGCTGAGCTACAGAAAAAAAACTAAATGTACAGATGACACTGATCAGCCATAACATTATAACCACCGCCATAACATTATAACCACCACCATAACCTGTTGAGGCATGGACTCCACTAGACTGATGCTCACATGCCCATTGTAGGCACTTCTAGCTGTGGACACAAATCAGCATGGGTACTCTGACCAGGCTGCAGCTACACAGCCCTATGCACAACAAACTGTGATGGACTGTGTTCAGACACCTTTCTATCAGAACCACTGTTAACTTTTTCAGCAATTTGAGCTACATTAGCCCTCGATTGGATTGGATTACGCAGACCCACCTTTGCTCCCCAAGTGCATCAATGAGCCTTGGCCACCCATGTCTCTGTCGCTGGTTCCTTGGACCACTGTTTCACTGTTCTAACAACTGCAGGCCGGGAACATCTCACAAGAGCTGCAGTTTTGGAGCTTCTATAATCCAGTCATCTTGCTGTTACAATTTGTCCCTTGTCAGAGGGAGAGGGGGGCAGGCAGCGGGAACATGCTACACCCTAAATACAGATGTAACATGTTACAAAGGTGAACTCATCCTTTAAAGCAGTGGTTCTCAAGCTTCCTAATGCTGTGACCCTTTAATACAGTTCCTCATGTTGTGGTGACCCCCAACCATAACATTATTTACCCAGTAATTATAATTCATGAAGTGTCGTTTTACCTCCAATACTGCTGCTTTCAGCACAGTAGCTGCTTTTAACAGAGTAGCTGCTTTCAACACAGCAGCTGCTTTCTACACAGTAGCTGCTCTTTACACATCAGAAATATGTGTTTTCCAATGGTCTTAGGGGACCCCTGTGAAAGGGTCTTGCGACCCACAGATTGAGAACCACTGCTTTAAAGGAATGGGTTGAAGAGGTTGGATGGCCTTGCAGTGCAAATAGAAGTATACAATATAAAGTGTAGTGCAATGACTGATTAGGCGGCTCCTAGTCAGCTATGTGATATCTGTGAGTTCTTCTTCCCCATCTTCGTCCAGGTGTGGGGTCTTCAGCCGCCTTGATTGCCTGGTACAGGATGATGTACCTCTTGACTATGTGCACAGGAGTTAACTCATCTCAGTACTGAGGCATGCTGGGAATGTACAGTGAGCTGCACAGCACTTGGGCAATCATTAACCATCAGCTCTGTCACAAGGGGTGGGTCACATGCTCCTTCATTCTTGAAAATAACATTTTTTTTTCCATCACTTCATACAGCTTAATAGAACAGCATGACAGAGAAGGAATATAGTTATTTACCCTTTATAAGCAAAACACAGGATTATTATTATTATTATTATACAGGATTATCAGGTGTTTCCATACATGTATGTGACAGAAATGCAGTCATGCTTTTAGAAACCTGTGGGATACATAGCGCCAGGCGCACAGTGTGCTCAGACATTGCTTGATCCTTCTTCTCATGCTCTCTTGCCCAGAAGAGAGTTTGGAAAGACAAAGCTTTATTTTATTTGCATAAATCATAACTTTTGGGAGAGCTGGTCTGCTGGTTTCAGGGCCATGGAGATGAATGCAGGGCTAGGACTAGTCCTCTTGGAACAATACAGATCACTTTTGAAATGTGACTGCCTAAATACAGAAAGTTCTTGTGTAAGAAATGTCTTTTCTCAGGAGAAGAACTCAAATTTCTTTAGGTCCGTTGACATCCTAAAATGGTTATACATATTACAAGAATCCACTGATCTTTTTATGTGTTTTTTTCTTTTTTTTTGGATTGTATTTTATGTGTTATGATCCTTTATGTCTCCCTGCTTGGTTCAGTTTGTGTACGCAGCGAGAAGTGGTTTTCCTGTAACTCTTCATGTTGCTTTCTTTGAGCAAGCACAAATTATATTATTCTCCTGGGAAATTAGACAATGCAGCCTGTTTGCTGGCCTGCTAATAGATTTCTGAGTGAAGGAGTAGATAATGGACCATTTATTAGGTAGTCAGAGAACAGCCGCAGTGTTGTGTTACATTGTCCCAGACCCAGTTTCTAGAAGATCTTCACTGTCAAAATAATGCACTGTACTGGCCGGGGATTATTAGACCTTTCACTGGAAAGCTAGATTTAAAGTTTCTGCCTAGGGGCACAGGGCTCCAGGGGTCTCACGTTTGTACAGTTAACCAGGATTTGTCAATAACAACGTGGATACATGAACATTCTTTTGTTTAACGGTGTGTTTCACTTCAAGGGCCTTTTTTATCAAGTGGATTCATCTTTTGCTGCCTCCACCCTCCCGCCAGCAAATCATAGATTACAGCTATTTGGAGTCTTGTTTACCAATAATAAATGTATAAATCTTATAGTTACCAGTCTGTGAATTCTCCCAGATCAGTACAATATAAGAGAAGTAACTTTACAGCTTTAGAACATCTTATGAGACTCGGTATAATAGATAATCAATCAGCACAGGACTGTTCCAAGAGATTATACAAAATTATATCTATTATGGATTTACTTTACCCAGTGAAGTGACTGGCCTCAGGTGATACACAGAGATGAAACAAATCCTCCTACTTAAGTTATACCTGTCCATCTGCAATCTTCTCTTCAGCCATTCAAAGTCCAAAAAGTGGGCAGAAAGCTGAAGTTACACTCTGCTGAGCTCAGTGATGAGAGCTCTGAGAGCTGATTGGAGGGAAGAGACACCCCTCTTCATACAATACACAGGAACAGAGCTGAGGCTGTCAATCTGCTGGAGGTCCCTCCCCATGAACATTTTTCTCTTGCGTCAGGAAAACATGTCGGAAATGGTTCATGCTGATAGCAGAGGAATGAGGCAGCAGACAGAAATTACACTAAGTGCTATTAATTGAGACAAGTACACACTATAGAGGAGCATTCTTTCTTCATATTTCATGTCTGAAGTTTGCAACCACTTTAAAACTGAAGTTTAATCTGATAATATTTTCCTGGCTTCTCCTTACCCTTCATCATTACATGCTGTATTTTAGACCCAGTGACATCCTGACTAGATTTCTGTGCTTCTTTTTGCAATGCATGCAGATTATAGTTGATGGGGTCAGGGTGGTGTTGGTTTGGGAGCTATACGTAGCTTCCTGAAAACATCACAGCCCTCTGCCTCAGTACTCTCCAGATGCATGCATTGAGCAGGAGGAGTTATGCAAATATCAAAATGCCTTGATGGGTGGGTGTCAGCCAGAAGGAGTAGGTATTCCATGGCATTTTTATGCAGACTGCCCAAGGGGCTTTTGAATCATCGCCTATAGGAAATATAGGGTACTTTATTGCAATTCATAGGCACACACAAATTTAAGGTTTGGCATGTTGGGTATCTATTTACTCCACACAACCTCGTCTTTTATTCCACACAACCTCGTCTTTTATTCCACACAACCTCGTCTTTTATATTTTGTCAAACGTGGGTAATTTATTGCATTTGTTTGCCCTAAAATTCACTTTAGTGTGTTTTTTACTTCAATTTTGCGGTAATATCTTGTGACATAAAAAAAAATTAGAACTACCACAATTTTATTTTCTCGGGTGTCTACTTTCAGACAATATATACTATTTTGCAGGTTTTGTGTACTCTTCAGGTGTAAATGATTTTTTTTAAACGTGCAAAAAATGCAGAAATGGCTCTGGCAGCAAAATGTTTAAACTATACTGTATCCTAAGTCACACGTTTTTGTTTCGTTTTTTTCATTTTATATAAAGTAGGCAATGGTTAAAGCCCTGGTCAGTTTTTCCCCATCTGTGCCCCTTCAAGGGATTTCCCTTCACTCTTCCTGCAGACCTAACAGGACGTGAGAGGAAATCTTCAAAAAGTGAGTTTAATCTCCTTTTCCTCACTTTTAGTCCCAATGACAGGGGTTTTAGCTCTTCACTGCTATCCAAAACTAATAAAATAAAAAAAGTTTTGGCTTTTGATATACTTTAGGTTCTTTCTTTGACCTTTTTTGCCTACAAGCTTGCTGTACGTATATTTGCTAGGAGGGTCCCATCAGACTGGGTTGGCAGAGTAACAGATATCATGCAGTGTTTTTCTGCATCAATTGTAAAGCCTAACTCCACATATAATAATAATTAAAAAAAAACCAAACAATTGTAGTGGCCTTCCTCCACATTGCAAGTGTTAAAAAAGAAGCATTTCCAAAACTCTTTGGCTGTACTTCTCATGTGAGTCACAGGAGTATACTTGTTCTCTCCTGTGCCCCAGAATCAGACAACAGCAGGCTAAAGTCTACTGATGTCACAGACCCGCTCCAGACTGTGGATATATCCCGGCAATAATGTTGGGATCCACCCAGATGTCTTACAGGCAGCTGGCTCAGCCTCACAGTGCGCTGCTGTGAGCCTGAGCCAGCCCCTCCTGTCGCCTCCACAGCCCAGCAATCTAGTGAGCGCTGGAGGGGCAGAGCAGGGAGCCGGTGACTTTCAGTCACCCGCTCTCTGCACTTTGAAGACCAAGAACTGAGCAATCAGCGGTCATAAGAACGCTCAGTTTTTGCACTTAGAGCCGGCGGGGACAGCTTGCAGCATCAGAGCGATGCTGCAACAGGTAGTTAGGTAAGTATGTTTATTATTTTAGTAGTCCAGAGTTCTGGGTGCTTTCAGAGCTTAGACCGGCTCTACGACGTCAGCCAACTGCAGGCTTCAGCCCGCTGTCGGCTGAAAACAGGTCACAGGAGTGCAACTAACTGCTAACTGCACTCCTGTGATCCATCGGAGGGGTATAGCCAAAAACGCTTCAGCTATACTCCTGTAGGCCTTGCATTGAGATTATTACGGAGGGTGTTTTTTGATGTGCCCAGGGTTGGATTTATTCAATGCCGTTCCAGCTAGCAACTGCATGCTGGGACCAGTGCTTCTACAACGAGAAGAACACAGTGCTGGGACATAAACATAATGTAAAAATCCATTGGGGATAATCATTTGCAAAATGTTTCTGGAGACAGAAGAGATTTTGATTGCATGGTGGGGGAAAATATTCTGCAGTGTAAAGAGGGCTTCTGGTCCAGGTAACTGCCAGCCAGGGGCAGACTGACAAATCATGGGGCCCCCAGGCAATAAGGAATCATGGGACCCCTGTGGTCTTGCCCACACTCAAAAAAGCATATAAAAAAGGTACCAGGGGCATTCCATGGGGCCCCCTACTGACCCCGGGAGTGCTCAAATGGTCAGTCCGCCCCTGCTGCCAGCTGTTATTTTGTTATTTGTTTTTTCTTACAGTAGCAGCAATGAACCATGTGCTGCACAAATGTCATACGACACAATGAATTTCTTACACCAACAACGGAAGTGTATTTTATTTTTGTTTAATACTTGTAAATTTAAAAATATATATACTTCTTGTACATATATAGAACATATAGTTTAAAGTTGTCCACTTCGGTTTGTGGGTGTCTAGAAATCTGGTCTGTTTTTGTAGCTAGGATGCTGTTCGGGCCAAGAAAACTAGGCTTCCTCTTTATAAACATTGGTGTGGGCATGTAATCTCTAATTAATAGATAGAACCCAAACTGGCTAAGTGCAATAGCAAAGAAGGCAATTACTCCACCTTAAAGTGTTACTAAACCCACAACAGTAAAATCAGTCTGTATATGCAGTAAATCATGCTTGTTATACTCACTGTGGAACCTAAGGGGTTAATCCTTCGCATTGTGTAAAAAGGTTGTTTGATCCTTTCTTCTCCGTTCCTCCCCTTTTTCAAGCGACCACCACTTATCTCCAGACTGAACTGTAGGCATGCACATGCTCAGTTTGGTGTATATTGCTAGAGAGGTTTTTTTTTTTCTTGGGAGAGTGCATGTGATCAGCACAGGGCCAATCATCACTGTCCAGACAGAGGTCAGGGGATTTCCATCCTCCTAGAGCAGAAAGAAAACTCCTCCTGCAAGCTTTAGCTAGTGCTGGGGTGGACACAGATAGAAGCCACAAGACTGCTATGTACTGCTGATGAGAAAAGGTATTTAGCAGTTTATATTTACTAAAATAATTGCATTTGCATGTAGTATGTACTGTGGGAGGCCAGGGTCCGGAGAGACCAGATATAGTGAATGCAGGGTCCGGAGAGACCAGATATAGTGAATGCAGGGTCCGGGGAGACCAGATATAGGGAATGCAGGGTCCGGGGAGACCAGATATAGGGAATGCAGGGTCCGGGGAGACCAGATATAGGGAATGCAGGGTCCTGGGAGACCAGATATAGTGAATGCAGGGTCCGGGGAGACCAGATGTAGTGAATGCGGGGTCCTGGGAGACCAGATATAGTGAATGCGGGGTCCGGGGAGACCAGATATAGTGAATGCAGGGTCCGGAGAGACCAGATATAGTGAATGCGGGGTCCGGAGAGACCAGATATAGTGAATGCAGGGTCCGGGGAGACCAGATATAGTGAATGCAGGGTTCGGGGAGACCAGATACAGTAAATGCAGGGTCCGGGGGGGACCAGATATAGTGAATGCAGGGTCCTGGGAGACCAGATATAGTGAATGCAGGATCCGGGGGGACCAGATATAGTGAATACAGGGTCCAGGGAGACCAGATATAGTGAATGTAGGGTCCGGGGAGTCCAGATATAGTGAATGCAGGGTCCTAGGTTTAGTAACACTTTAAAGCTGAACGCCAGGTTCAGAAACTTTATTTAAATATTTTCCTTGTAAAATTAGCTGTGCCATCATCACTGTGCTGCACGTATTCTGTCCACCCACTACAGGCTGCCTGCAGAAAACTACAGGAGGGGATGTATACAAGACTAGTCACTCTGCACAAGGAGAAAGAGCAGCAGTAACTGGTTCATATTAGACTGGGCTCACACTAGAGCTGTCTCTGAAAAGCAATCCATAGTGGATCACTTTTCTGAGGGTGGTGGCTTCCTGGCATTTTTTTTTTGCCAAACCACAATTTTGAAGTGAACTAATGTGCCACAACTGAGAGCCAAGCATTTGGCTCACGGTTCCAATTGACAGTTTGGCAGCTGTGCTGGAAGAGGTACTACAGCAAGCTCCTGCACAGAGGCATAGTCTTCGAATTGCTGCACATATGTGGAAGAGATGCACAGTGCACACCGAGATTCAAGTAAGAAAACACAGGAATCATGTATTAAGACAATATTTACTTATCCCAGAGTTCAGCTTTAATGTAAATGCACAGCCGGGTGCATCAAACTCTGTAAGCCTGTAATAGCAAAATGCATTTGAACAGGTTCCGTTTAGTAGAAACTCAAATGTCACCAGCAGTAAAAGCATACCTCTACTTTGAAGTAAAAGTGTTTAGCTTGACTCCTGTCTTTTCCCGAGTGTCCCTAATGCTCAGGGAGGCTTCACAGCACATTAAAGCAGAACTGGAATGACCTGTGCAAGTGAAATAATAAAGCGCAAATTGTTAGATAGCCATTTGATGTTTTGTCATAATCAATACACATTTTTGTGCTTGAAGTTAGTATATTATGTATACATCTGTTGCCTCAGATGCCTGTCTGGCTTTGGGTGTAAGCTTTATTTGTGAAAGAAGAACTTTAATGAGCAAAATATCAAAATGCGGATCTTCACATTCCTGTAGAAATAGAGAAAAACAAACAGAGGGCGCACCGGCCTTGTGCATTACCTTAAAAGTATGTTTATTAGTTATTAAAAAAATTTATTCTACTCACAATAGTCAATAAATGTAAGGCACATCATGTAGGAACCGCTCTGTCCAATTCGCACTGCGTTTCTTTCTTATGATGAAAATTATGGACATCCAAAAGGCTGACGCGTTTCGAAGACTAGCCTCTTCCTCAGAGCCTAACTACCTAGATATCTGTCCCTCTCTTATATATGCTCACTAATGAATCTTCAATGGTTACATAGGGGCCGTCCTAAGGACTCCCAGGGGCAGAGAGTAATGGAATGGAAGATACTGACATAGTAAATACAATAGAACAAAAATACAAATATACAACATCAAAAACACGTATAAAAGTGCAAACTTCTCTATCAGAATGGATAAAAGCAAACAAATAAATAAATACATCTATCACATAATGTATAGTATGCATGAATGGCCATAAAGAATTTGGATGTTTATATATACCCTGTTTATCAAGTATAGTATGGCATCTGTTATGTAGATAATAAAGTATCAAAGTACTTAATAAAGATAATAAAGTACTTTTGGACTCCCCGGTTCTTTGAGGGCAGCAAGGCGTGCATATCCCAAGAATTTCGTTATGTGGTCCCAAGCGCAGGAGTATCTGTCAGGGAATGGGAAGATCGCTGCGGCGATCGAATCCGCACATGCGTAGAGTCCTGACAAAATGTACAGGAAGGCGGGCACTAGGACCCAGGCGTGCCTGTCACCAATGACTGCGCCGGGCAAGCATTAGGACCCAGGAGCGCCTGTCAGGAGTCGGGCGGGCTATTTAAACCCGGCTCTTGCAATGCTCAAGTGCCATATGGTCTTTCCTGTGAGTTTACTTTGCTGCTGACCCTGCCTGATCCTGATCGCTGACTTCTCCTGCTCTGACCCCTGGCTTGCCTGACCATTCTCCTGCCTGCTCCTGCACTTTTGATCTCCTGTTGCCAAACCCGGACCGTGACCAGTTTATTCTTCTGCCTGCTGTTTTGTACCGACCTGCTCCGCTGTTACCGACCTGGCCTGTCTGACCTCGCTTACTCTACCTCCTCACATCAGACTCTCACCTGCTGCATACCACCGACAGGTGCCTCTACCACAGCTGGTTGCACCCAGGGGTCGCGACCTGGTCTCGGCTTGCTCCAAGTCCATCCCCACCATCAGGGGCTCTGGTGAACAAGCAGGTCGGAACTTAGATTCCGCGCCCTGGGGAATTCTGGTCTGTGGAACGCTAGAGGCTACCACCGGCTGGTCCCTAACAGTATCTGGGTTCTTCCACTTCTACATTCATGTAGAAATACCTTGTGCTGCTTCTCCAAAAAAGCAAGTTGCAGAAAATGCCTTCTTTACTTCTTACTTTCCTGCCTGTCAGCTACTCCCCTGCCAGATGCCTGATTTGTGGATATTTGTATTGCTGAGCTCAGGCACGGCTCAATTTCCCTGCCCCTTTTTCAGTGAGCATGACTGTTGGAGATATCTGACATGTCCTCATCTCATGTATTTACTGCACATTGCTTGTGGAGCTCAGACAGAGATGACTTTATTCTGACCTCTGATTTGGATCGTGCTTTGCTGGGTTTTTTTGCCTTCCTCTGGATCAACTGTGGGTATAGGATTATAACTTTTTTTTTTTTTTTTTTTTAATGGTTGAACTGGATGGACTTTTGTCTTTTTTCAGCCAGACTAACTATGTAACTTTATGCCCTGGGGGAAAGGATAAATAAACCATGTCAATGGTAGAGAATTAAAATTTCTGTCAGTTATACATTCGTTTCTGTGACCCTATTTGGGGGATTCTCCTCATTTCTGTACCTGTGACACTCAAACAAGAAATGGTGTGGACTGGATTGTCAGCAGAACAGAAAAGCATAGGCAGAAATAGAAGCATTGTCAAAAGTTCTAACCCAGTCTACTGAAAATATGTGTTTGTATCCACAGTGAAGAAATTTCTCATCATATCTGTTCTGATAGGAAGTGAGGTAAAATCTCCCTGATAGAGACACAGACATCAATAAAAACAGAGGCTCCAACCCTTCCCTAGTACATCCAAAACTAAAAGAGAGGTTTTGTCTGGAGTTAGAAATTCTGTTCTCCTCCTGAATATGCTGATTGGTTGGCTGTCTCTTTCCTCAGTGCTTTCTGAGTCATTGACCTAAATCAAGTATGCAGATAAATCAGAGAAAGTTTATAACTTCTGATCTGAATACTTATTCCAGGTCAGTGACTCCGTAAACAATTGAAGCCTCTGGACCAGATCAACAGCCAGGCATATAGCATTTTTAAAAGGAGGGCCAAGCTGTAGCAGCCTGTGTATTTGTTACTAGAGGTTTATTTTTCTAAGGTAGAACTATTCCCATAGCATTTCTTGACATCTACAATATGATTGGTTGCTGCAGGCAGCAACTCTTTTTCTCCAGTTTTAACAGTGATACCATTTTTTTTACCAATAATTTTCTCCACCACAATTCTAAATGGAAAAGCTATGGTGTTAGAACGGTGACTAGAACCTGCTTGCTTCACGTTAGTCTTCATATATGAGCACCAGCATACACTTGTCTGCTACCACCATGTCTGTATATGCATTGTGTGGGATCGCCAGCTGCTAGCAACATGGTTGCCAGCCTGAATGCAGATCCTGTTTGGTCCTAAATCCGGATGCAGAGATGATCGCTAATATGTGATCAGCAGATATATGTAATTTGTTGTGTCAATGACAGCTGTAACAAACTGTCTCTGTATTCTGCAGAACAGACACAATATTTATCATACTGCCTACAGGGATCCGTTTCCAAAGTCGAGTCCTCTGCGAATGCAAATGGCTGTTCTACTCTTCTTACTGCAGCCACTGTAAAAATCAATGGACAGATCTCCACAAAGCCACTGTCAGTTGTCTTTTTTGTTTGCTGCTCAATTGAGTAGGTCAGACGTGCAGATTGGTGACTCACGGAGCTGTGGCATTAGTTGTGAAAACCTACAGTACGTGGGTGAAATATCCTTAATTCTCATTCAGGCTTCTCCATAAGGTGAACCTATTAGAAAAACTATTGAAGAAAACAATTGCCAAAAATGTAGGAAATGCCTCAATTCCAGCTATAACTTGAAGCCTTAACATCCTTCCGTACTACTGATAAAAGAGCCAGTAACAGGTGGGTCATTCCTTTGTGGGGAGGTGATCGGCAAAGAAAGCTCCGAGTCAGAGCTGAAAAGTTGAGGGTCCACGTACCAGAGTACTTCCAGGGCTCCTCACCAATAGAGTGACTAATCTGTGGACAAGGACAGCTGACTGAACCATTGCTGGACCCACAAATTAGGTAAATATATCAAGGTGGAGGAATGAAAAAAAATCGATGATGACAGCAATGTTGCTTTCTGGGGGGCCCCTGAACATGGCTTTAAAAGTGTTATTAAACCCAGGACTCTGCATTCACTTTAACTGGTCTCCCACAGTACACACAATATGGAAATGCAATTATGTTAGTAAATATAAACTGCTAAATACCTTTTCTCATCAGCAGTTAGAGCAGTCTTGTGACTTCTATCAGTGTCCAGCTGAGCACACGTTAAAGCTTGTAGGAGGCATTTTAATTTTGCTCTAGGAGTATGCAGGATCCCTGACCTCTGTCTGGAGAGTCTTGGTCCTGTGCTTATCACATGCACTCTCCCAAGAAAAAAAAAAACTCTAGCAATACACACCAAACTGAGCATATGCAGAGTGAGTCCACACAATATGTCTTATCCGGAGATAAGAAGGGGAGGATCAGAGAAGACAAGATCAAACAGCGTTTTACACAATGCAGAGGATTAACCCCTTAGGTTCCACGGTGAGTATAACAAGCATGCTTTACAGACTGATTTTACTGTTGTGGGTTTAGTAACACTTTAAGTGGTAAAACGTTTTTTTTTTTTTTACAAGATTTGACAGGTGCACAAAGTTGTGTTTTGGACAGTGAGTGGTTTGCACATACAACACCCAGAAGTATTGTGTTGTCATAGTCAGGCTGCAGTTACTGCCACAAGTTCCTTTTCTCTTAAAGCAACCAAAAATTAAATTAAATGGGCCTTTATTTCACTTACTTTGTATGTTTCTGTGTTCCATAGGTTGTGGTCTTCTAGTATCATTAAAAGAAGGGTGTCAGTAAAGTATACTCAAACAGTGATCATATTGCTCCCACTGAGTAGTTCCTTGTTTTAGTTGTGAGCCCCTGTAAATCCCTCTATCAAAGTTTTTAAAGCTGCCAGTTTCCAGTTGTAAATCTGATCATGAGTGTTGGGTTTCGGGTGGGTCCAGTCTTGATTCATACAGATTGCTGAGGTTAGCATGACCCCAAATATATATATGATATAATATAGGACAGTCATGCTTTTGTGGTTTTAGTCGGTGGAAATCTGACGTGGATCTACTTTTCAATATAGTTATGTTCATTATGCAGGAAAGCAGCTGTCCCCGTGACTCATACAATGTATTACTGAATTTAGTGTTTTTGCCTGTAGTTTGTTAAAGATAAAAATATTACTGATTCCAAGACTTGTCCTGGCCAGCATGCCCTCTGGAAATATCCTGTGACTTGTGGTATGTAGTGCTCATCACGCTGCTGCAGAGTGGACTGCAACGAGCCTGTAGACCATGTAAGCCATAAAGTGCTGTCAGACGGGGAACAATATTGCTAAGTAAGGAAAGGTATGTTTTATTTACTGGGTGCACAGAACTCAACAATTTAGTGGGCCTGAGAAAAGATACAGTAGAGGCCTTTGCTAATATTACCATCTGTTTTCTTTAGGTATTTCTATGGAGAAATGAACTATTTGTCAGCAAACATTTGAGAATACATTACTGACTGCAGAAAGGTAGAACCCAGAGACCGATGTCCATTGCGCCAACAATAAACACCATCAGGAAACCTATTACTACAGCACCCAGACCCATCATTCTGTCAAGAACAGTATCAGCATTAACAATACAAGTTCAAAGCTAGTGTGTCATTACCGCAAGAAGCAGGACCTCAGGAATCACTACATCACAGATCTGTACATCAGAAACAGGCACCCAACTGGCAATAGGAATTTCTGTGTGGGAGTTTGGATCATCATAACTGTATCTACAAAAGTGTGTCTGGTATCAGAACTGCTGTTACTGCCAAGAAGGAGTACCGGCTGCATTTTCTATTTTGGAAATAGTTATTGGCACGACTCTCAAAACAAGGTATGAAAACTTTCTGAATGAACATATACTGCATGTGTTTGTTAGAAGTAGTATTGACTAGTTGTAATGACAGGTTGATATTTTAAAACTTCACTATCATTGTCGTATCTATGACCAGTGTATTAAGGTGGACCTTTCAAAGTCCGCCTGAATATATTCCCAACATACCACATTATATCATAAAAAAAAGCTGTACCTTTTATTATTAATCCATCCTTTAAGTTCAGTTAGTGAGTTTTCAAAGGCTTAGAGATCTTGCAGCAGACAAGAGGAAGCATTTCCTCAGTCTCCTACGCTCTAGAGATCAGAATACACTTTGTGAATTTGTTGCAGGTCACAAGGAAAGAGTAGAGGCTGATCTGTGGCAGACAGCTGTGAACACCAAAAGCTGCACAGCCACCAGAGTTTACATTTTCTTGTCCCTTCTGAGCCGGCCATCCAGGATGGTGACCTTGGATGATGCCTGATTAAAGATGGTGTTGTCCTGTTGAGGAAAGTCACCTCACCTGGAATAAACGCCTGGAACTGACACATCACTTAGTATGCAAGCTGTGAACATGAACAAATGTATTTGATGACAGGTCCACCTTAAGGGTGCATTCACACAGGCAGCTGGCACATCCTGTGATTTCAAAAGGTGATTGTGGCTGGACACAGACAGAAAGCATCCAGCTATGATCACCACAGGCAATAGCTGTCTGTGCAAACAGCCACAATTAGCTTTGCTTGTCATTGCATTGTAAGTGGTGAGCGGCCACAGCTATTCCCAGACACCTATCTATCAAGACACAGGAAGTTGCAGATGCTCACTGCTGGTATTCTCATGGGTATGCTAATCGTACATATTAATGTTAGTTTTGCTTAACACCTGAGCTATCTTCTGGATTAAAAGGTATCTATCTATCTGTCTATCATAAAAAAACTGTATGCACATACTGCATTTGCATGACAAGGGGGCTCCAAATCCCATACAAATGGCATTACACAGCGTCTTCTAAAGATCTCTCTGTATTGTATCTCCCTGAGTTCCTCTTCATTATCTCCAACTGAGTTTTTCAAACTATCTACACTTTTCCTGCGTAAAAAAGGATCCATTTACCATATTTCATGACTTAATGCAGGACTGGAGTGTATCATGAAGGGGGAACAGCTGGAGGGTGGTGTCAGGATTAGGAGGCTATTTCTTCAATAACCACTTCCGTTTACAACAAAAACTGAGTTTGGAAAATGTAATGTATGCAGGAACCAAGGCACCAGCCTTTTGCATATTTAGAAAGGTTAGCCACAACTTACCACTTTCTATAGTTGCATCATTTTCTTACAGTTACAGATGTTAGATCTTTCCTCCCAGTTTCATTAGAAACGGTAATAACATTTTATAAAATTTTGATTATATCTCTTAAGTTTTGACTTTAAAGTGATACTAAACAGAGAAGTGTTAATTGCCATAATGCATTCACATAAATCATGTATATCATGCCATTGTATTTTTTTTTTAATCCTCTAAGTACCTTATTCCTGCAGCACTATCGTGTGGTCACATGATCTTTCCCTGTTCCTGGACATCTGCATGGAAAGATCCTTGGGAGGGGGCATCTATTACTACAGTATGAGTCTGTCTGCACAGCCCTGATTGGTGCTGTGCCAGTCACATGACTAAAAAAACCTGTTTTAGAAGAGAAATTCAAATTAAATTTTAAATATAAAAAATGGATTTACAGCTTCCAATCTTTATTGAACTTCAAATGTGTATTCTTGTGCATTAACATGGTGCAAGCAATGTCAAAGATTATTGAGCTTAGCATTTTGTTCAGCATCTGCATCCAAGGCTTTTTTATCTTACAGGTATTTGCAATTACATTTGATATATTTAATACTGATTTATATTAAAACTAATCTTTTTTTGCGAGTTTCTTTGTGAATGTAATCAATCAACATACTATATCCCGCCCCCATATTGTTTAGCAATAGGCAGACATAGAGGAGGAGGGAGGGAGGGAGGGAGTGGACTGTCCTTTACCACTGTGTATACACCCACACGTGTGACTCTATAATCATGTCTGCTGCTCAGATAAGAAAAAGGAGGAAATGAAGAGCTTAGAAGGGAACTTAAATGGGAGCTTGCCCAGTAGAGGACACCAGCTGGTCTACACAATCTCAGGCTGTAGTGGGGACAAAGAGAAGATGTGAGGGACAGCTGAAGGCAGGATGAACCAGGTATATTTCACTCCACACAAATGAATGAATGATTTAGTTCCTTTGTGAGTATGCACACTCTGTTATATAGCATGTAATAAGAGTTTTTTTTATAGTCTAGGTTTAATGACACTTTTTTATTTCAAAAGATATTCCAGTTTCTCATTTACAAGGCAAAATAAATCTTTGCTCAAACATACCCGATTGTAAATTATGACAAGCCAACCTCACACGTATTACAACCCAGTCTTCTGAATCACTTGGAACTTTAGTTTAAGTATGTTTTGTCACATCCAAACCAATACACATCCTAATATTCTCCCTGATTTTATTAGTAAAGACTGCAAAATAATTCTGTAACAATCCTTGTGAAAGATATGTATACGTTTTTATCAATAGCCATCCAAATCTCCAACACAAAAAATCCCAGTTAATTTTTTTTTACATGGATTTCTTTTGTTCAATGCCAAGTAATAAGCAGTGATCCAGTGCTGATCCACCATAAACCATCCGGTAATTTCACTCCTGAGAAATTTCTTAAGGTTTGATCCTTATTCAAATGAGCCGTATTTCTTCATTATGTGCAGTGCTTCCTGCTCAACCATGTAGAGCAATCAAATTGCTGAAAAGTTTGATTTTTCTTGTTCACCAAGCAGAGAACAATATCTCAGTGTTTTTTGTATTGGTTAACATTTTGCTGTGGTTCTTCTTTGTCCATAAATGATCAAATTGCTGTTCACCTACATCAGAATTATATGGATCATAGTACAGTATGAGCCCAAATGCCATTGGTAGTGTAGCACAGTAAACAGGGTTTATTGCTCCTCCTACTTACAGCAAATTATGGCTATGCCTCTGTCAGTTGATAGCTAGAATTAATCGCATTCAGTTGTTCTGTAACGTCAGAGACAATTAACCATTCATCTAAGTTGCTTCTTCAAGCGGTTGTAAAGGGAAACATTTTCTTTCTAAGATAACAAAGTCTTATACAAAATGTTATACTTCCCTACTCTGCACAATGGTTTTGCACAGAGCAGCCTCGTACCCCCTCTTCTGTGGTCTCTGCCGGTGCTCTTGGCGCCTCCTCTTCTTTATGTGCCACCATAGCAAGACATTTGCTATGGGGGCACACCTGTGGGCTCACTCCCAAGCTGGGTTGTGTCCATCCATAGACATACACAGGGCGGCTCAGCCCTGTTTCCTCCCCACAGGATTTAACTAACACCAGCAGGAGCCAATGACTCCCAGTGCTGCCTCTGTGTCCAGCAAAGAGAGGAACAGAGACCAGTGCCACTGCAGAAAGAGACACAGTGCTGGTTTGAGAGAGGACTTGGGAAAGTATATAGGGAGGTGAGGAGGCGATACAAATACTGGGCCATGTTTTACCTTAATGCAGGGAATGCATTAAGGTAAAACATTTTTTTGCTATTTCAACCACTTTCATATCATAAGAGTGTTAGAAACATACCCCGGCATCTATAACCACATGGGTAGCACAGCCACTTCACCACATGGATTGCCCAATCACCATGATATGATAAAAACATTTGAAGGCAGATCATACACAAACATGACAGACTATAAGTGCTAATGTATGTTTCTGACATTCATTAGATCTGAGGAAGTGTTGAAGCATCTCCAACTTTGCAGAGGAAGTCCAGTTGAATATGACTAACTACTAGCTATACCGGGACCTGAATAAAAGGGAACCTTTACGGAGATACATTAAAAAAATATATTGTCTGAGATTTGTAGATTTTAAATACAGGCTAAATAATGCTACTGACAGTAGGTATCAAGTAATAGTTAAAGTCCAAAGCAAAAGTGCTATATATTGCAGTTTGCCAGATGTGGTGGCCACATTTGCGTTCTTTATCTAGTAATCCTGCCAATAACACGCTTCCTTTTTTAGAGTCACAACTCGTACTCACCTTGCTGTGTCTGTGAATTAGGAGGATTGTCACCCTAGGTTGCTCCCCTGAATGAATTGGGCTACAAAGACTTCCTCTACACATTATGTCCATTTCATCGAGGTTGGGGGATTCGAAGTTTAGAGACGATAGCTTGGAAGAAAGATGTAATTGTTTCAAAGTAATTGAAAAGGTAAAACTTAAAAAAAAAGAAATAACATACATGGTTACACCTGGCAAAAAGTATGGAATCACCACTCTTGGAAAATGTGCATTCAATTGTCTAATTGGGTAGAAAAAAAACCATCACTGATATGCCTCAAAACTATTTTTATTTAACATTCCAACCTTCTGGATTTAAGACACATTTAAAAAAAGAAAAAAGAAAACTGTAGTCAATTGCAACTGTTTTTGCAGATCAAACAGAGGAAAAAAATATGGAATCACAAAATTCTGAGGAAAATATTATGGAATCACCATGTACTTTGCAGTTCTAAAACAAACATCTGCATCAGATTACATCTGCTAATTCGTCTGCAGTTTAAAAGGAGTGATTGAACACCTTGGTGAGTTGTTGCACCAAGCTGATTGACATGAATCATGGCTCCAACACGAGATGCCATTTGAAACAAAGGAGAGGATTATAAAGCTTCTTCAAGAAGGTAACTTATGGAATAGTGCAAAAGATGTTGGTTGTTCCCAGTCAGCTGTGTCTAAAATCTGGACCAAGTACAAATCAAATGGGAAGGTTGTGAAAGGGAAGCATACTGGTAGACCAAGGAAGACATCAAAGCATCAAGAAAGAAAACATAAAGTAATATGCCTTGAAAACAGAAAATGCACAACAACAAAAAAAGGAACAAATGGGCAGAAACTGGAGTCAATGTCCATGACTGAATTGTAAGACATCGTCTAAAGGAAATATGATATACATACAGAAAAGCCAAAAGAAAACCATTATTAACACCCAAACAGAAAAAAAACAAGGTTACAGTGGGCTAAAGAAAAGCAATCGTGGACTGTGGATGACTAGATGAAAGTGATATTCAGTGATGAATCACGAATCTGCATTGGGCAGGGTGATGATGGTGGAACTGATTTTGCACTCCCCAGCTTTAGTAAATAAACCCCATAATGTCAATGCAATGGCTTGCAAATAGTCCGGACCTCAATCCAATTGAAAATCTATGGTGGAAAATAACGAAACTAGTCCATGACAAGGCACCAACCTGCAAAGCTGATCCGGCAACTTCAAGAAGAGAAAGTTGGAGCCAGATTGATGAAAAATACTGTAACTGGGAAGACCAGTGTTCTTCTGTTTCTCCCCCCCCCCCCCAGCTCTCTAAACCCCTGAGCAGCTGAGAACATGTGATCACCTATAAAACAAGAAAAGAAAAATAAATAAATTATATATATATATATATATATATATATATATGCACACACACACACACATTTCGTTCGTTTCTATTTCAAACTGAATGGGTTGTTTTACTTCCATCATTTATTCTCTATCTTGTTTTTATTACTCACTACTCCTATTGTTTGGGTATCTCAACTTTTCAAGTAGGGCTTATGGTTTCATGGTTTGCTCTTATAGCCGTACATTTCATCCGCAGGTAAATCCAACAGCTTAGATACCTCTAAGCAACTGCTATATAGTGCTAGTGCTAGGGGAATGCTGACTAATGAAATAAAAAAGGCATTTCCACTGCTCTTTTTTTTAAAGTCTAAACAGCATAGGTAGGAGGAGAGGGGAGAGAACATTTTTAACACAATTTATAGTAAACCTTTAATAATGAAAGAAAAGTAGGTGCAGCGCTAAAACAAAATATAAATATATAAAAAATATAAAAATCAGTGGTAAAAGCAGATATACCACAGAAGTGACTAATGCATAGAGTCTATAAAGAGTGCTAAGAGCACACACAAAGTTCTCGTCCCAGGGTGATGGTAATACAAGGTGAGGAAGATCCAGGAAAGACAGATAGAGTGCGCACTCACCAGAAGTGCGTTAAAATAACGCATGTAGGAAAGTAACTGCTGCAAGATCTCTCCAGCATCAGGACTCTGGTCAGGTCGCACTGCGTCCTATCCTCTGTCTCACCGCAGGGAGAGGTGGCCAGGTAGCATCCGAACGTGTGAGCGTCAGGGAACTCCTTGATCCAATAGAAGTACTGTGGGAGATGGTGCTCTCAGAGAGAGCCCAATGAAGGACGCCACATAGTGTAATAATGTTGAGACTAGCGTTTATTAGTCAAAGGGGTAAAACAAAGGAAGAGTACTGACCATAAGCAGTTGGCCACAAACAGTGGCTAGATGTCCATATGCTGTAGCCCCCCCTCGACGCGTTTCGTGCGATGCACGTCCTCAGAGGGTCAGGGCTTACAGCAGGACATCCTTACACATCTATTTATGTGGAGAAATGGCAATCGCGCTAGTCGCGGCGGCCATTTTGCCGGCGTCTCGCGCATGCGCAGTTGATCGGCGCCATTTTGCCGGAGATCGTTATAGGGGAATACACTGGAATGAGCTAATCCTCCTAGTGGCTTGAAATATATGGTGTATCCCGGGGAGGCGCCATGATATAGGTGGGGAAAGAGAAAAACACAACTTTAAAAAACAGCAAAATGAACTGCTGAAAAGCGATCTATGCTAAGTGATAATACAGGAAGAAGCATTGTCATAGAGTGCACACCAGAATGAACATATCCACATGTCACTGGATAATTTGGTGGCATGAAGTAACATAATATATGTGTATGTATGTAAATCCTAATTATAAAATTTACATAGTGTAAAATTAAAGGGGATTGCTACATTATTATACTGTTACTTTGTTTCAGCAAAAATGCAAATGAAAAATCATAATAATAGAAAATTGTGAATGTAAACAATTGTAAAAAAGTTGTGCGATAGCCATTTCTGCTACATTAAATAGATGAGTGTCAATACATTAAAATACAATAAATTTTATTAAGTATATATTTAAAATAGGTCAGTACGGAATAATATATTTCATATGGTCAGTAAAAAATCCAATAGTAATGCATAAGAATGGTACTTAAAATACTGTAATGTAAAATGTAAAATACACATTATACCTGAAAGGCTAAAAATGGTAAAATAAAATTGAATTGAATTCACAATGACACAATAAAATTGGTATTGATAAAACAGAGGTGTAGTCCACCGCATACATTCAAAAAATAAAAAATATATGTCAGGGCGAAAAAAAAGGGGATATGTCAGGGCAAAAAAAGGAATCATCCCAGGGTGCTGTAAATGCACATTAGCTGTCATCGATAAAGCAATTCAAATCAAATTCAATGTTCAGACCTTTTGGGTGTAAGGATCCAAGGTCATATATCCACTTGGACTCTAATTGTGAGATAGCTCTTTTCTTATTTTGGCCTCTCCAATGTGCATTTATCATTCCTATACCCATGAAAATTAGTGACGAGGGATCTTGGTTATGATGCGTTTTATAGTGCAGGGATAACGAATGATCCTTGTAGCCCTTTCTAATATTGTTCACATGTTCTTTTAGACGGTCCCTCAATCGTCTAGTTGTTCGTCCAATATATTGTAAGTGACAGGGACACTGCATTAAGTAAACAACATATTTACTTGTGCAGGTGATACAGTCGTCAATCCTAAAGGTCTTACCATTTGATGTAGAGTTAAAACTTGTGTGTCTGCTTGTAAACCTACTGTTAGTGCAGATCATGCACTTTTTACATGGGTAAAAACCTTTAATCTGTGGGAAGAAAGGAGTGTATACAGGGGGATCAAGAACATTTGGGGCTATTCTATTCCCAAGGGGAGTGGCTTTCCTAAAAGCAATCTGCGGTTGATCTGGTAAAAATTGTCTTAAAACTGGATCTGACATCAGAATCTTCCAATTGTTACGAATTATCCTGGTGACTGATTTGTATTGGGTTGAATAGTTTGTCACAAAAGGACAGACTCTTTCAGGTCTCTTATTAATGTTCTTTTGCAACATCACATCTCTGTTGCAATCTCTGTTGGAGATCCCTACTTCTGTCATGGTTTGTGTTAAAGTGTTTTCATCATAACCTTTCTCAAGGAACTTAGTTTTAATGATGGCAGCCTGTTTGTAGTATGTGTTGACATCAGTACAGTTGCGTCTGATTCTGGTAAACTGTCCCTTAGGTATATTTTGTAACCATGCCGGGTGGTGGCAGCTTTCCAAGGGAATGTAACTGTTTCTGTCAGTTTTCTTGAAGAATGACTCAGTTATGATTCTTCCTTCCACATTTAACAAAGTCAGATCCAGGAAATTAATACTCTCATGGCTATAATTGAAAGTGAGGTTAATATTAAGAGAGTTAAAATTTAAAGTAGTAAAAAAATTTAAAAGTGATTCTTCGTTGCCATTCCATATGAGGAGGATGTCATCTATATATCTCCTATAAAAGGAGAGCTCAGGCCAATCTCTGGCATAGATGACATCCTCCTCCCATCTGGCCATAAACAGATTTGCTAGGCTGGGGGCGAATTTCGCCCCCATAGCCACACCCTTAGTCTGTAAATAAAATTGCTGGTTGAACCAAAAATGGTTCTTAGTCATTGCGAATTCCAAAAGTGTTAAAATGAAGTCCTTCTGTAAAACTGGAATGTCACTAAAATCATCTAAGAAAAATCTCACTGCTTCCATACCGTCCGAATGGTTTATGTTTGTATACAGGGAGGATACATCAGCTGTAACCAAGAATGTGTCCAAGTTAGTAGATAAATCCTTAATGTCAGAAAGAACCTGCTTAGTGTCCTTGAGGTATGCCGGTGTTTTCATCACGAGTGGCTGTAGAAAATGATCTACATATTTGCCTATTCTAGCCGTTAGAGATCCTATGCCACTTAGGGGGGGCTACAGCATATGGACATCTAGCCACTGTTTGTGGCCAACTGCTTATGGTCAGTACTCTTCCTTTGTTTTACCCCTTTGATTAATAAACGCTAGTCTCAACATTATTACACTATGTGGCGTCCTTCATTGGGCTCTCTCTGAGAGCACCATCTCCCACAGTACTTCTATTGGATCAAGGAGTTCCCTGACGCTCACACGTTCGGATGCTACCTGGCCACCTCTCCCTGCGGTGAGACAGAGGATAGGACGCAGTGCGACCTGACCAGAGTCCTGATGCTGGAGAGATCTTGCAGCAGTTACTTTCCTACATGCGTTATTTTAACGCACTTCTGGTGAGTGCGCACTCTATCTGTCT